>NW_020664435.1:19191381-19297284 GCF_002925995.2 Terrapene triunguis | reverse complement strand
TTGACACAAATAATAATAGTGTTCATTGCTCGTTGCAAATTTCATACAGAATGATTATAGCTCTGGTTCTGAAGTCCTTACTCAGGCAAAACTCCAACTAAAAGCACTGGGAGTTTTGCCTATGTATGGATTTCAGGACTAACACTCAGATTACTAAATAAAGCACCATTATGAATTTGGCACTTTACTGCTTTAATGTTCCTGCTTCTATAAATAACTTTGTATGTTCCTTGTTGCATTGCATGGCGTAGGGAAGGGGAATCTCACAAGTTACATATAAAGGACCAAGTCCTGAATCCCCAGACCAAAGTACAAAAAAATGAGGGGGTGGGGGCATGTAAACCTCCTTTTTCCTCCCACCTCAGAAAGCATCGACATAGCTGACCCAAAACTGCCACCTCACTCTCAGGCTTCGAGTAGCATCCAGCCCTTCTTCTCACAAGGTTTTCTGGACAGCTTATCAGCATATTAACAAAATAACTCGCCATATTGCTGCCCCTCCTGCTCACCTCGCCTATTAAATGCTCCTGTGCATTGCTGTGGAGACAGCTACAGCAGAACATTGTTCCATAGGGAGCTAGTGGTTGGTCCATCCCTCTTTCCCCTGACCGCTGCTCAGACTTCTCTCTTCCCCACATAGCCGAACTGACAGTGTTACCACAGTTTTGTGCCCTCTTTGCCAGATGGGAGTCATAGGTTTTTTCCAGAGTTCCTAAATCCATCATATTAGATTTAGGAGATTCTAAGTTGTGCTACGCTGATGCATATCCAGAGTAAACTCCCCTGAAGTCAGTACAATGGAAAGCAGAGTTTGGCCCAGTATGCCTAATCTGCATACTTTTTGGCTAGCTGGATAGGTCTAACATATTGCTCAAAATACAAATGCAATTTTTACATATGCTCCATTGAGCAGCAGTGGACCCGGTCTGTTGAAGAACTGGGATTCATCTCATTTTAAACGTTAAAAAGACGTTCCCATAAGTGGCATGGGTGATTTTATATCTGTAACTGTAGCTTTTATAAAGGCAGCAAGCCAAATTGGCATTTCAGAGCTGGAAATCGTACACCATTCACAGATACGATATCTCCTTAGTCCTCTGATGTTTTTTCCTGGCCCCTGTATACATTCCCTGTTTTATAATGAGGTCTTCACACAGCTCTGTCTCCATTTGCTAGGTTGGCTAGTTTCCCCTTTAACTCGTTTTGAATAAAGAGAAACATAAATGAACCCAACTCATTTTTATATCACCTCCTGGAACGTTAAGAACTTTACTCAGTTTGCAAGTGGCCGCTGCTGCCATCGCCTTTGGGCAGTGTATTTATTGAGGCCCTTTGGAATGCTGACTTTTCAAAGGGAATGGATTAGTTATGTCACATAGCACTCTCAGTGTGTCTGCAATACGGGAGTGGCTAAGGGTATGTCTACATTGCAATTAAACACCCCGGCTGGCCCATGTTAGCTGACTCAGACTTGCAGGGTTCAGGCTATGGAGCTGTTTAATTACAGGGTAGACATTCGTGCTCAGGCTGAAGCTGGGACCCTGCAAAGGGGGAAGGCTTAATAGAAAAGCCTCAGCTGTGAATTCATCAGAGAGCCATTATTATAACAAATATAAAACTTGGCTCTCTGCCATTCCTAAATAAGCCTTGTCTGCTTATCAGTCTAAGGGCCCCAGGCAGTACCCTCAACTCCACTTTTTCTTGACTTAACGGAAACATTGTTGTATATGTGCACATTTTCAGATGTAGGTTACATGAGGATTTTAAGGTTTGTAATTCAACCATTCACCTGAAAGGCTGAAGTACAGCAGTTCTTGAAGAAAAATATCACTGAATCCAGTAAGACTTGTTCAGCAAATTGCAAGTCTTCCTCATGAAAATCTGAACTTCTAAAAATAATTGTAATGACTTAATTGCCTTTCTTTAAGCAGCAACAACATGGATTATCAAGATGCAAAACATGGGTAGCTTTATACAGAAAATCAAATCTTCTGTAAATATACCATGCTTTCCTTGCCTTAAAAATATAAAAGGATTCTAAGCAGCTAGTTTATGATAGATTTAGGTTTGTAAAGAGATATAGAGCTTTCACTTGTAGGTCACTGGTTCAAATCCAGACTGGACTGATAGTTTAAAAAGTTCCAATATAGCAGTGTTTATAAAACACTTTTGTGATGGAAAGTGTGGGTTTTAAGGGTATTTTTTTTTCATAAAAAGTCATAGTTTCTGTCATCCCAGCCAGCTCGCTACTGAGCATTACTCTAATTTTTACAAATTTGACCATATATGGGCTGGATCAATTAACATAAATTTATGTGGTTTGTATTGAATATTGTATTAATTTATGTCGACTATCTGCTCAAATTTTTTAACTAGGGTGCTTACAGTTTTCAGTTACTGTATTCATATTTGCAAAGATTCATAATACAGTACTACTGTAGTATCATATTTCATTACTTAAAATCATTACTGGTAAACAGTACTCATTTACTATCCATACAAAACAGATGAGTCCACTTGAGCAGTACTTACAACAATGAGCTCATAAAGAAACTGCCTTCTGGGTCTGTTAGCATGGCAATCTTCCTTCAATTTCTTCACCACATACGCGACTCTTTCTGATTCTTTATCTGCTGGTACCTCACTGAAATCATCCAATGACATATGTGAATATCCTAGCACATCAGCCAAAGCTTTCCAGTTGTAAACTCTCTCCGATACCGTGGATAGGACTAAGGAATAGATATATGTCAATTTCTTAAAAGGCAGTGCAATTTGTTCCAGAAGATTCCTGGTTGGCAGCACGCTATCAGTGATATCTATAGCTTGTTCTTTTAAAATCACTTTTACGTTTTTACAGTGCACTAGACCAATCTTTCTTCGAAGAACTCCCACATACCATTCTTTAACTTTAGTTTGTCCAATGGCTTTCACTTTATCTTCACCAAGAAATGCTATTGTGTCCCCTTTAAAATATTCTAGTAAATAGTCAATCTTATTTTGACGAAACACAGTTTTCAAGGCCACTCCGTAGCTAGTAATATTTAAAGTCTTATCTTGAAACTTGGGGTATTTAACTGTTGGTGTCAATAAAAAAGGAGCAGATTTGATCTCTTTGCGTTTCTGTAAACGGTTTGGCTTACTAGCCATCCCAGTTAACTTTGGAGCTGGATCAGGAGTTGTAATAGGGAACTGGGTCACTAGATTGTTGTTTGGGACTTTAATCTGAACTAGGAATGTGAATAAATGCATTTCCCCAGTTCCCAGTACAGAAAATGGAAACTGCTGGTGGACAACTTCACCTGCTTTCAACTGCCCTTCTTTAATTTCTTTGCTTTGATCTTCCACCTTCACTTCAAAATCAGGATCACAGGATATCAAAGAAACACTTAGATCTTGTGGCTTATCAAGTGAAAATGTATGCTTTCCCCACAGATTAAACACCACTGGTGGCATGCTCTTTCCACCCTTTTTAATGTCACAAACTGTGAGTTTTTCTGGAATGTAGTTATGACCAAAGACTGTAAAAACAGCAGTGAAAGAAGGATGAATATGTTTGGGCCCATAAATTCCAATGGAGAGGTTTCTGTGGATGTATTCCCAAACAGATGTAGCCAGAGACTGAATTGGGTTCGCTTGTACTGTAACCACTATGTACATCACATGACTTAGGTCTGTCAACTTCACTTGTATGGTATCTTTGTAAATGTAGCAGTTGTGTAGCTTTTCAAAAGGACCTTCTTTGTTGAGACTATAAAAACCCATAATTTCAGTCATAACTTGACTGAAAGGATCCTTCTTCACTTCAGCTGCAATTTTCATTTCTAGTAAAATGGCTTCCATTGTGTTGAGGTTACTTAAAGTAAGTTCTATCAATGGGCTCACAGTGCTTGAAAGATCATGATTAAGTGATGGGGGAGGGTTCAGAATAGCCCTTAAACCAACCTCTTGGAATTCCCCAGGTGATACATGACCCTCAGGGATGTGAACAGTGATATCCGAGTCAGGTAGCTGCACTGAACCCCCTTCATGATTCAGTTTACAAACTATATGAGTGTCTGTAGGTTGTGTTTGAGCCCATCCTGGACTATGACTCATCACATCCAAATCTAGACAAGATCGGGCCAGCTGTCGATGACTCAACCAAGCCATCTTGTAGGCTTCACGGTCATTTTGAAGCCATTCCATGTCTGCAGCTAAAATCTGGTCAGAGGGTGCTGTGTTGTCAGGATCAAATCTTTTGGCATCTACAATGTCCAAAAGCTCAGAGGCACTCTTAGATCTCCCAGATTTCCCTGCTGAAGCCTTTCTTAGAAGATGATCAATATCTAGCTCATCACCTGATGAAGCAAAAGAATCCCTGTTGCTTGAAACTCTGGAGAACAGATAGGGGTCTTCTTTTAAGATAGAAATGTGTTTATTGTTCTTGTCACTGTTACTTAACTGAGCTACATCATATACAAATGGGTTGGATGCTGACAGTTCATTCCGGAAAGGATTAGTCTTGGAAACAGTCTGAGCATGTTGGTTGAACACCTCAGGCCAGTCAATGATTGACTCCAATTTATTCTCTTCATCATCTGTTTAAAAAAAAAGTGAGATAATTATTCCTATCCATACCCAAACCCTATTTATTGGACAAAATGGGCCAAATTCATCTCTGCAGTAAACCTATTGATGTAGTTACAGTACACTAGGGCTAAATTTATCCCAAGTTAAAATGTGTATAGCTTGTAAGTCATGTAGGGTCAGTTTATACCTTCATATTGCTTTTAAGGTTTTAAACATAACCAACAGAGTGTCAATAACGTGTTAGTATTTAAATTAGGATTAAAGAAGCAATATTAACCAAAAAGCACCAATAAATTAGTCCTTATAATAGGGCCTGATATTGCAAGGTGTGGAGTATCTGCAGCTCACTGCTGAGCACCTGCAATTCCCAGTAGTATTAATGGGAGTTGAGGACGCTGAGCTGCATCAAGAGCAGATCCTTAGACTGTGTATTCTAATGAATGTCGTCCACTAGGAAAGACCATTGGCATTTTTTGCCTAGTGGCTTGCTGTGTGCAGAAATACAGTGGCTGACGCTTACATTTTGGAAATTACCATATACACATGGTAGAAAAGAGCATACAACATTCAGGATTCTCTCTCTTCCTACACCTTAGAATACACCTTAAACATGCTATTGTTAATTTCATTTGGTTTCAGTCTCAGAAGAATTTGTTGATATTTTCACTGTAACAATTCATAACTCTCACCAGTATAGATTCAACTACTCATTTTAAATTTGGAATCAACTAAAGAGTGAATTTTTCATTTGATTATTTGTAGAGTGAAAAGGAGTAAAAAGTAAAAAAACTTTGTTTCCTATATAGACAATATTTAAATACCCTTTTAGATTGAAATATGTATTGCTAGCAATAAAATCTATTTTACTATATCAATTTGTTATGGATGTGGGGGGACCCTTTTGTGTAGAGCTCATATAAAACCAAAATCCAAATGACTAAATGTGCATGATGACAGCATATGCTGATTAAAGACTCCATTGCATGAGATGCTAATCACTCCTTGCAAGGAACTGGCTGAGTGATTTCAACTCCCATTGCCTTATACAGGTTTTCTGCATGCAGAGAATAATATAAATAACAGCAGTGAAAGAGATTCTTCCTCCTTCCCATACACAGCCTGCCAGTAAAGCTCCTTTATCTTTATTTAAAAACCAATGAAAGCAGCAGCTCAGCCTGGTTTTATTTGTCTCTTTCAGCACACCCATGCCCCTCCCTTAATGTTGTCCCTCCCTATAGGTTACTGTTCCATCCCTAAGGTTACTGTAATTCTTGCAAATTGCCAGCTTCACTCAGCATAGGAGAGGAGTGGGGTAGGGTGATATGGAGCCGATTACAGCTTCCTGATTCTCAGGATGAGCTCTGGCCCTAGTAGTACTTACAGCTGCTTCTGGACAAATATCAAAGTGGTACCACTGATGTAAGATCCTTAATAGATCCTATACTCCCTTTCTCTCTCCCCTGACATGCCCCCTATAATGATGGCAGTAACGCAGACCTAGATCTGGTACAATAATACCCAGCAGAGTTTCCCCTATACCAAGGGAGTATTCTGCTAGGCATTGGAATTAGAATATGGCCCATTACGCTGCCTGAGTCGTGCAAAGGAAACATAATACAAATGAGAAGCTGTCCTCTTGTATTTAAGGCAACATACTTATGAGCAGAGTAGTTCTTGCTTGGATATTGATGCCAATGGGAGTTTTGCCTGAGTAGAGACTTGCAGGTGTGTTGGCCCTTTGTAATGAATATTAACAGACCTGGCAACTCACAGCTTGTTGAAGGTTTTCTCTTGTCCAAGTCAATCACAGTTCCTTCAGATCTACTCCGTGCTATCTCTCTAGTGTGAGAGGAAGCTGTTCTGCTAGCAGACATTTTTTTCCTCCTAGGAAATAATAGGATATGTTAGTGAGTGTACAATTTGACAAAGGGGAAGCTACTGAAGAATACTTGAGCACCAATCCTGCAATGTGACACATGTGGGCAGACCCTGAGGTTTCCTCTTGGGTGCAGGGGTCTTCCCATGTGCGTCACATTGCAGGATTGGAGCCTCAATATGTAAATTAAAAGTAAAAACACTATATTAAGGCCCCAATCCAGTAAAGCAGTTATGTCCATAGGTCATGTGTGTGCTTTGCTGAATTGGGGCTGATTGCCACACACAAAAAATCCAATAACTTCAACTTACTGTCTCTCTAAGGAAAAATATTTTAAAAATAAGCCTTTTATTGTTTGCATAACCATCCCAATCCCTGTTTGGAGATAGGATTGAATAGAAAAATATTAAAAATGAAAATCCACATCTGTCCATTCCCCTGCCAGTTTCAGATAACCAACTTCTGCCTGCTTGTGCTCAGCTGTTCTTTTTATGCATTTCTTTGGAGTGGACATCAGATCAGATTCTCCTCTTAGTCAACACAAATGTAAATCAGGAGCAAACTCCTGTCACTGGGTGTCTGGCCCCTGTAAATGAAGCAGGTCCAGCTCCCCTGTTCCAGAACAGGTGCTCCCAGTCTGGCCAGTTAAGAGGCAGGCAGCACCTGGGACTATAAAGAATCAGGGAGAAGCTGAGAGGAGGGAGACCCAATGAGTCAGAATTACCTGAGTCAGTCAGGAAAAGGGACAGGTGAGTGTTGCCTGGTTCAGTCAGAAAAGGCAGGAGAAAGCTGTCTGGGAGTAAGAGATCAGCAGGGGAGAGCTGCCATTGACCAGGAGACTCTAGGAGGGGAAAGGCAGATGAGCAGCAAGAGGAGTTTGCTTTACTGGCTGATTTCCCCAAGCCAGAGAACCAAGGCTGGAGGGCTGAAGGTTAGAGAGCAACAGAGGGAGTTGTCTACTGACATCTCTGACAGAGAGGGTTGTGAAGGCAGGGGAGCAGCGGAGAGGCTTACCTGCTGATGTCTCCATGCTGGAGAGCTGGTGCCAGAGAGTCAGAGAGGGCTAATGGACCAGGGGAGTGAGGGATGCTACCCCAGCAGAGAGGCTGGGTGTACATGTGTGGGGAGAGTGGGAATGCACTCCAGCAGGAAGGGCTGGGGTGGCTGTCCTGGCAAAAGAACAGCAGAGGACTGTCCAACTGCCAGGTGTGGCAGAAGACACCAGAGTCTGGCATGTGGGGCATTGAGGAAACTAGATGTCCTAGGATTTTGAGGACAACATGCACAGTGGGTGATAAATGGACTATACTTTGGGGACATGTGTTGTGGAATATTTGTAATAAGCCAGACCAGGAGAAGTATTACTGAGGCAAGAGAACCTGGCATAGAGTTACTGGGAAGTCAGAAGGAGGGAAGCTGAGGCAGACACGCCTGTTCTGCCACAGGAAGGTGCTCTGGGTGGGGCCACTCTGACAACTCCGTTATAGTCAATGGACATATCCTGACCTAATACCAGTACAAGATTCAGGTACCCCCTCTTCTTTACACTGGTTGTGATAGCTCTGCTCCTTCTCTGATGCCATCTGAGTGCTCAGTATTAGCAATCTGCCGTGGCAGGTCAAAGTAACCAGATAAACTTTAACCAGATGAATGAGGCAAGCAAGATATGCATTAAAGAGCTAATCCCACCCCTCTTATGCAGCCAGGGGATTCTGCTTTCTGGGGAGTCAGTCCCCTGCTGCATTGTGTGTCCACATGGGCTTACTGTGGTTTTGAGAGCTGGGGGGGCGGGGAAAGAAGGAATATGTAGTACCTGCAGTGCTCAAAGGACTAGAGAGGAGAGCTGTAAGATGTAGTGTTTCCTGGGTGCTGGGGGTTGCAGGGTAGACTGGGGTATCTTGCTACATCTTTAAAAGGAACAGCAAATGCAGTCCTGTCGATATTTACCATGAGGTGGGGGAGCTAGAAATATGAAGGGGAATCTCAGCTTTCAGTTAAATCAGCATAAGTTCTATCCCTTTTCCTTCTGGAGAGAAGCCTGGAGACATACACACAGTGCTACAGCTGAAAAAAAAAATAGCAGCTGGGCTCCACAGCAGCAATAGGAGGCTGGGGGGAAATTAACAATCCCCCCCCACAGATACACCACATACCCTAGAGACTCATTTACATAGAAAGTCTGTAACTCTAAGGATCACCTTGCTAACCCTCCCCAAATCCTCCGGCTGGTTCTGTGTGTAGTGGGATGATGATGATGGTGATGGACATGAGCCAGTTAAGTTTAAGGCAGTGGCAAGACTGGTTCTCCGGGCCTATCTCAAAATATTAAAGCCAGCTCTGCTTCGGGGGCTGATGAACTATAGGCTCCCCCTCATGCAGGAGCAAGAGTGACAACTAAACAGCTCTTCTTCCACCACTCCCCCACATCTGCACAGACAAGATGTGTTGTGTTTGCTTTTTGCTGTAGCTACTAGAAAGTGGGAGCCTTGCATGTCTGGGTGTTTGGCTATGAAACTGCAAATAACAAATTAATTGAAAGTGATGCTAGGGGAGATATTGGCACGGCCTTGACTCAGTTTACACTTCATTTTGTGATGCAACATACTATGGTAAAATACAGATGGCTTCATCACAAGCTCAGAGCATTATTTTTGTTTTTAACCAGCAGTTACCACAAGCTGTAGGTGACAATCTGTTCCCACGCTGACGTCTGCAGAGGCAATGAAGCATTGCTGATGTTCAGGTTTGCCTGTCATCTGAACAGCAGCCCCACAGTCAATGGGCTGGATAGACTTTCAGATTCCTCTGCCCCTTATCTGAAATCAAAACTACAAGATACATTTGGGGTCTGACTCGCCTCCATTTTAACTTGTCATCCGCTGATGTATCTCCATTGACTTCAATGGATCTATTCCTGATTTACACTGCTATGTGATGAGAATCAGGCTCTTAGTCTATAAAAGGAGTTAGATCTGCTTGTCTCTTGTTAGCTCCATTATATCTATTTGAGATTAGGGCACTGGCTACATTAATATAAGAATCATCTTAAATAACTGTGCTGCCTGACTACATTTGATATGAATATTCAGTGGTGTTAAGAAAGGACGGGGTGGGGAGGGGATTAAACTAGTCTGAGGTTTGCCAAAAACTCTGTTCTAGACTTAGGGACTATTGACAGTGTTAAATCTCTTTCTGAAATCATCAGGGTTATGAACAAGTGCTTTATAACCCAGGAGTCTTAGCTTTCCAAAGTTATAAAGCATTTATTTCTAGTCCTGAGAGGCTGTTGAAATACTGAACCTTAAACTCACAGTTCTCAATACCCTCATGTGTTTTTGTTTTTTTTCCCCTTTCTCCTCCACCTGAATTCCAACATGAGTTTCATTAGTGTCTTCTATATCAAGAATTGCTAAGACCAGAAATCTTAAACGTTGAGCTTGGAATCCCAGTTTTCAGAAGGTATAAAATGTTAATCTCCAACTCTAGCAGTTAATGAGAGCTGCTATTAAAATCTTGCCAGAATTGAAGTGCAAACTAAAAGCCATCTTCTAATCTGAATGCTGTGATTTCAAGGTCTGATATACCATGACCCGCCAATGCTAGAAACACTTTGGACAATAGAAAAGCTTCCAGAGGTGAGAGAGTGTATAGATTTGTCAATGTGTATTAATTTTTGTTGTACAATATCTGTGCCCCAAAATGTTCTAACAACGTAAAATACTTTAAATTCATAATTTTGTTAGCTCCAGGGCTTATTCACTAAGGGGCCAGATTGTCAATATCTTACACAGGTGAGTAACTATTCATGAGTACTTCTTGAATAAGGGCTTCACAAGCTAACTCAAAATAAGCAGCACAGAAAAACTACAAGCAACTACAGACAGTGCAATGTTTAGGAGTATTAGCGTATTTATGCATTCATTTACATATGCAAATATAAATTGGTCTAAAAGTACTTGGTCTATCGTACAGAAATAAAAATCAGTATTAAACATTTCAGCCTTAGCTGTGAGTTACTTATCTCTAAGTTGACAGAATTGCCAAAGTCCAAATACAAGTTTAAGAGCCAAATAAATGAAGAGCAAGACACAACATCACAAATCAGACAGATGCACAGTGGCTAATTGCTGTAAATTCCACACATCCTAAAACAAAAGCTTGGGGAGATGATGCACAGTGGGAGTATGTTGACATCATGGATCTGACAATAGTATCACATACAGACTGTTTATAACGCTAGTAAAAACTGCAAATGGAACAAACCATTCCCTAAAGATTCCCTTTGGGATCTTCTTAAAATAGCCATGTGATGCCTTCATTACTCACGACTAGACTAGTATGAAGACTGTAAAAACAGATATTCAGAAGGAAAGACTCCTTTCAAAAGTAAGGAGCTATATTGAGGTCTCTATAAAGAGCTCACTGCGATAACGCACTGAGACAGTCCTGTGATTTAAGCATGTTATTTGTCATCAGCAGGGTGGTGAGGAGAGAGAGAGAGAGAGAGAGAGAGAGATGAGACCATGCAGGAATGAATGCTGAGTGAGGGAGCCAGAGGAGAGAGAAACATACCATGCTGGAGTAGAGGGAGCGGGAGGGGAAGGGGCTGACATCCCGCTGTATAGAATAGGTCATGTGTAGCAAGCAATCAGAGCTAAGCATTTCACTGTAGATACAAAGTGAAACATAAAGTGACAAACATTTAATGGTGCAGAGAACTATTTGTGTCGGCACATGTTGTGTACTGAGCAGGAACTCAAATGTGGAGGTTGGGGTGAGATTAACCATGCAAGTGATTGGTGAGAGAACCTGAGAGATAGCCAGGGGAAATGGTTCTGTACTGTATGAAGGCAAAAGACACATTGGTAGGTGATACCTTACTGTTAGAGCTAAAAGTGTATCACCTGACTCATAAGAGACTTGAATCAGGAGCTGGCAGAGCTTCCAAAAGTCTTGCCATAGTAACAGCTGAGAGAAGGAAAAAATGCATTAAAGGAAGAGAGAATATTCCCAAAGTAAAAAGTTCATGAAATTCTAGAGAACTCAGAAAGAGGTAGCTTGTTCAGCACATGGTGTTTTGCAAGATGTTCTGCTTCTACAACTCTTTGAATCCTTTTAAACTAAATGGTGAGTTCTTCAGAATTATTGCTACCAAAGACATGTCCTGCCAGGGTTAAAATACTGGTGATAAAGGAAAAATAGCTCCCCCCATCACTGACTCTGCATATAAAACGACACAGAGAACGTTCACTTGAGAAGCCCCATAGTGTAATTGAGAGTCACAATCGATATCTTAAAAATCGACATTCTAGAACAGCAAGATACTAGAATCCTGCTATTTATTCAAACTTAACTCTGTTTGGCCTTCTTTCAAAAGCAGATTGGGTTACAGCAACACTTTCCTGTAGTAACTCTTTCCAGAACATTACACCATGTATCAGCATGTTGCTCTATCTCGCCACCATTCTAAAAGATCCATGACCTTTTTAATAGGGGGAGGGTCTGGGCATGTGCAGGGACATGACAAGCAACCAAAGATTACAGAGACGGGGCTGACTCACTTCAGTCATCACCTAGTGGTGAATGAAGGCCTGGCTATCAAACCTCCTTGATAAGCTTCTAATTACTTCTGGGAATGACAGTGCTCATGGGCAGCCCCAGGCATTAGGTCTATCCACCGAGATGTAAATGTAATGGCTTCAGACTGGCTATATATGTTGTGTATTGATTTCTCTTAATGCTTAACTTGTATCATATATAGAAGAGAAGAAATCCAAAGAGTACTCTACTGGTCCTGGAAGTCAACATGCTTCTTCAGCAGCTATGGGATTGCTTGACAGCACAGCTCTGTCTTCACAAATCAAGCACAGGTCCAAACTAAACATTGGTTGCAATAATGTGTCACTTCTAGTGTTCCAGGACAGAGATACCAGGGAACACAGTAACTCACATGGAATCCAGCTAATTGCTGTGCACATACTGTAAGATTTTAAGTATCAGAGGGGTAGCTATGTTAGTCTGGATCTTGTAGTAAAGCAGTTTCTCCTCCCTTGGTGTTCACACCTAAACTGCTAGAAGAGGGTCTCATCCTCCCTGATTGAACTAACCTCATTATCTCTAGACTGATTCTTGCCTGCATATTTATACCTGCCTCTGGAAATTTCCACTACATGTGTCTGATGAAGTGGGTATTCACCCACGAAAGCTTATGCTCCAATACGTCTGTTAGTCTATAAGGTGCCACAGGACTCTTTGTAAGATTTTAATGTATTAACCCTTTCACTACTTAACTAAATCATAATGCTATATCTAACACCATGGACATAACATCACAGACAAACAGCAAACAAAACTGTTCAGTTAGAGAGGTGAAGATTATATCATCTACTTCCCCAGCCTGGTGCACAGGACAAAGTTTAGGCTTTTGGTATTAGGGAGATACTGCCTCTTTACTTTTCCTCTCCATTTTGAGCAGAGGAAGAGGTGGCTTTGAATGTGAGGGTATAGTGATTTGAATTCCACATTTCCCCATCCCATCAATCCTACACAGCACCTACAGCTACTGCTCCCTACCTCAATAGCTACCACCAGATCCAACAATGGAAAAACATATTAGCTTGATATTCCTACATTAACTATTTCACAGATGGCTATCTGAAGTTGAGATTTCTGATGGTAATGTATTGTCTCATTGGGAATAATGGGGCAATTCACACTTCTATCAGAGCTAGCATTTTAGGCTTTCAGCAGATGCAGGAAATATCTCTGTATCAGTTCCACTGCTTAGCATTTAGAAGAATGTCTTCCTAAACTTAGGGGCTAGAGACTTAATTTATGTTAAATGAAAGCTTAGATTCTGGAACACAGCTATGCAGCAACCTAAAAAAAATGTGGTTAATTGTCAATATTGCTTGGGGGGGGGAAGGGCTTGGATAAAATGTTGAGGTGCACTTTTTTCTCAATCATGTAAAAAATAACCTACATTGACATTCACATTGCATAGCAGGGTGAGTGAAGAACTGTATCCCTGCTATTTAGAGCCAATTAACAGGTAAATTAAAGTGGCTGGAATAGTTGTTTCCTTTTTTTTAATTAGCAGAATAGCAAACACCACAAGTTTATCACTGATGCTCCCAGAATGCCATTTACTGAACATCACCAAAACAGCCTGAAATCGTTGAAAATAGACACGAACCAAGGTGTGATTCTCCTTGGCTTGTATGTGAGCCTTCCTCATAAGATTCAACAGGAGGCATAACAAGCCTCACTGTGTTTTAGATGGGTAGATGAGTCTTCTTCTCTTAGTGAGAATTGCCCCCCTTCCCCATAACCAAACCAAGCAAACTTCTACCCACCGAGATCCCGTTCCTATAAGGAAAGTTAGCCTTCGGATTTGGGGAAAGCTCAGAGACATGATTCTGTGGGTCACCCCCTCACATTTAAGATTCATTTTACGTAAGAGGGGGTGCTGCGATGCTGTAGTGAAGTGCTCAGATACTGTTGTGACGTGCTGTAGACAAATGTAAAGAGACAGACCTCTGCTGCCTTGTGCAAGAGAAGTGGAATCCTGGTGCTTGTCCTAAGGTCCCTGAACATGAAAAACAAACGTATCCACAGGATAATTCTCCAAACAAGCTGGAGGAATGGAGGCTGCGAGGATCTCAGCCAATGGAGGGTTTCGTGTGAATTCTAGTCAATGTTAGCAATCGTGTGGAAGTGTTAACTGCTTGGCACAGTACCCCTGAGAGGCAGGTAAGTATTGTTCCCATTTTAAAGATGGGGAAACATAGGTAGAAAGGTTAAATAAATAGACTAAAGCCACAAAGGGAGTCAGGATTAGAGTGCAGGAGTCCATTCCTATGTTACTCACTTAGTCCACTAGCCCACACTGATTCTCACAACTGTAAGCTGTACCCTGAGGCCATATTAGCTGCTCAGGAGAGAGGCTAGTTCACCTGCAAGCAACCAGTGGATAGGGAGCCTGAGGCAGCCCTAGTGCCATCAGCTCAGCTTGGACAGTACCACCCTTCCCAACTGTGAATTGATCCGCACTCTTCCCAGAAAGAGACTCATGCTGGTGCCAAAGGCTAGCCCTGGATGGCTCTCAGTGGGTCTGTGGTCTTAAAAGAAAAAATAGTGACACAATATCAGCAGTAGCGACTGATGCCCTCAAGGCTGACGTTTCAAAGAAAAGAGCTAGAGGCTTTTTTTAAAAAACTGAAAGATGAGATTATCCTCTATATTTATAGGTCCCCAAAATCAAGAGGGAAGCTATGACGATAGGCTTCCTGTATCCCACAGGCTGGATTTTGGCAGGAGAAACTATACAATTCCCTATCACTCATCAATTCGCCTGGTGTGATTTACAAAAGCCCCCAAAGGGTAAGACGATAACATTTTCCAAAGACAAACTTGGGTTGAGCAGTAAGCTAGACCTTCACAGGGGATTGACATTTATGCACGCCACTGAGCTGCATGATCATAAACATAATTACCTTTGTAATTTAACTGCTCATATCAGACCAAAAAATCGTGACTATTTCAACATTAAAACATTCCTGCCAGCCCAGTGATGCACGAATAGCAATCATCTTAAAGAATTACACTTCCCATGTGTCATTGCCAGGACAGCACTTGGAGTGGCGGAGAAGGTGACACGGAATTCATTTCTATACACAGGGCACTGCTTCAGTCACGCACTGCCCATTTCAGGCAATTTTAATTTAAAACACTAAAGATAATGCAACTTAGTGCACTTTTAGAGCTGGGTTTTAACCCTTGCATTACTACTATGATTTGTATACATCTTTATTAAAGTTGGATGCATTGCACACTTGTGCAGCATGCCATGCTACCATACAGCTGCCACAGCCAAGGGTTGGGCCTAAAGTGCAATAGTTTTCATGATGGGACATAGCCTTGAGCTTTCCAGCATGGTGGATACCAGACATGCCACAGAACTGACATATCAGCTGTCAAGTAGAGAGATGGTAGCCTGATGTAGGAAGATATTGCAGCTATGCACACCTGACACACACAGACATATAATGCAGTGTAAATCTGGAGCAAATCCACCCCTGGTGTAATGCCATGTGGTTAGGAACGTGATAGGTCTCAACCATGCTTTTTTCACCTGATTGTGCACTGGTGGCATCTCAGGCTTGCTAAAGGGAGGGACAGGACAAGCAGTCAGGGTAATTGGCTGCTCCTCCGGTGTGATTGCTCAGGAAAGAACAGCAGGACTCACATCTAGGTGACTGTGAATTCCTTCTGTCCCATGTGCCTCTGTACCAGATGAGGAATATTTCCCAGGAAGAAAGAGGACCAGTGAACTCTGAGGATGTGTAGTGCCCTGTACCTCAGTCTGGTGTTGGTCTTCTACTCAAATGCGGAGTTAAATCACTGGCTGGGACACAAGGATTAGGTCTGGCAGCTCTGAGGCTGTGTCAGTCAGGCTCCCAAGAGGCTGACACTGAATGAACAAGCCAAGACAAAATCACAGTTGAATGTGGGGAGGAAGAAAAATGTGCCCCAGGCAAGCACTCCTTCAATCTCTTCTGGAAAATCTGATGGACTGTGGGGAGGTGATACTTGAGAGGGCACATTTGTGGGAAGGAAGAACACCCAACATGCAATCACATGTCATCAGTCAAAAAATCATCTTCGACAGGAGTATAGTCCCCTTAAATATGGGAGGGGAATTCAAGCTTTTGGCACATAGAATCCTCTGGCCCTCACCTGATGTCAGTTTAAAGAGGTGATGCCCCTAATTGTAGAAGAAAACAATGTGGTATAATTCCTCAATGCAGCCATGTGATGTGTGTCACTATAATAGTACACTGAGTACTTGATGGACTCAGGGGAGAAGTCACAGTGCACATTATTGTATGTGACTGACAGTGATAGTATTTTCCAGGAAAGAATAATGGCTGTTTGTGTGTGTAGATCTGTTTCAGCTGAAGACCTTGTTTAATAGTCCTTTTCTCACTGATATTTTGGAAGTACAGACTCTGCACAGTATCAAAATGAGAACTCTTATCCCTGTAACACTTTTGGGGGTAAAACTGTACAAATCAAGCATTTTGTTTATTCCCCTGAATGTCAATTATACTGATGCCTGATGTTTGGTTGTGGCTTTTCTCTGATAATGAGACGTGGCTTCCTTTGGAAGATCTGCCTACATGTTGTTAATAAAAGGACTGATCGGTTATCCATTTGTTTTGCTACTAGAAAAATTAAACTTCACAAGTTAAAAGTCATTATTTTTATACACTTTGCTGAAAATGCAGTTGGGAAGGAGGGAAATAAAAAATGGAATTCTTAGTGGCAAAGCTAGGTGAGGAGGGAAAGCAAATGCAACTATCCATGTTATTTTTCTATAAACCAAAACCAGAGCCATCATTATACAGCAGCGTTTTCTTCGTGTAGCAATTATACAAGCTTTAGACAAGCAGAGATCTGCTTCTCTCTGTCAGACAGGATTCATGTTAAATAGCCAATTTCTCTCTTAATGAAGAGCATGTGAAATCTCTGAATCCTGCTTTTAACTACTTACTACCAGAAGCACTGCTCAAAACTTTGGTCTGTTCCTACTAAATTAAGGTGATGACTGGCTCTCTGCTTTTCATTAAAACACTGCTTTTTTAGCGCTGATTCACAGGAATAGGAATTACATTGGATCAGACCAGCAAGCCACCCAGTCACAGTGTTCTATCTCTTATCACAGCCAGTACCGAATATTTCAGTGGAAAGGCAAAAAATCATGCTGTGCCAATTAGGGACACACCTGCCCAAATGGAAAGTTTCTCCTTAAGCCTGTCTTTTAGTGGTAGTTTTATAGCCTGAGATACGAACGGCTCATAGCCCTTATTATATTTTTAAAATATCCTCCCTAATCCAACTGTGGATGTTCTCATTCTCCATATGAGAACCTCCAGTCCTGTTTTGAATCTTACTAAGACTTTGGCCTCAATGGTATCTAGCAGTAAGGAGTTCCATGCGGGTGCATTGTTTTGGTTTTCAAAAAATATATAGTACATTTTTTAGTGTTTCATTGACTGACCTCTTGTTCTAGCATGATGAAGAGAGGGAATTGGCAGCACCTGACTTATCTTCTCCATACCATTTATCATTCTGTACAACTCTTCATGTCCCATCTTATCTAATTTTATGCAGCAGTTATGAAGGGGCTATAATGGGGGAGCATTAAATGGGGGCAGCAATGGAGGGATATTCCTGGCACTACATCCCCAATTTCCCCCTTCCCTCACATCCCTGTCCTCTACCTACCCTCATTCCCCCCATATTCCTGCAGCCCAATGTCCTCATGAAGTGGAGATGGGGGTTATCTGTGCCCTCCAGTGAAACCACTTAGCACTGGGACCCAGTAACACCCCTTCCTCTGGATGATGTCTCACATTAAAGCTAGCAGTGCTGGTATGACAAGCAGGGCCGGCTCTGGCTTTTTGGCCGCCCCAAGCAAAAAAAATAAAATAAAAAACCTGCGGCGCAGCCGGAGCGCGGGGGCAGGGGGGAAGCGGGTGGGAGAGAGAGAGAAGGGGGCGGCCAGGGCTACAGCAGGGGCGCTGCCACACGGCCCCTCCCGCTGCGCCGCCTCCTGCCGCCTGCCACGAGGGCTCCGCTCCGGTCAGCGGGGAGGGAAGGAAGAGGACTGCCCTGCAGGGCACTCTTGTTCTCCGCAACACCGCCCCCTACAGGGCGGCCGGAGCGGAACAAGAACAAAACAAAAAAAAGCAGCCGTGCCGCCCTAGGATTGGGCGGAATGCCGCCTCCAACAATCTGCCGCCCCAAACACCAGCTTGCTCAGCTGGTGCCTGGAGCCGGCCCTGATGACAAGCCTCCTGTGGTTCATATGATGAGGTGCTTGGGGAAGCTGTCTGCATGACAGGTCTGGCTCTGTAGTGCCAGAAACAGCTTGAGTGACGTGCCTTCCCCCTCTTCAAGCCCTTGTTATGCCCCTGACTTTACTCATGATTGGCCCAGTCCACTCACCTTCCTGAGCACCCCCACTCCCACCCCATGCAGAGATCACTCTATTCCTAACAACCCTAGCCCCCCACATGCTGCTACACATCCCTACTGATGTCCTAACCCCATTCTTCCCCTGCTTCCCTGCTGCCAAATCTTCCTCCCTGGGCTCTATTGAGCCCCTCTAGTGAGTTCAGGAGGCTCTGGGAGAACAGAAGTAGCTGACAGAGCAGCAGTTGTTCAGCTGTGACACCTGCTGGCAACCACTGCATGCAGCAGCAGATCCCTGCCTGAGCAAGGAAGCTCCACCTCCCTCCTCCTTCCCAGCTTCTTTCGGTGTCACCAACCTGGGAGGAAGTTCTGGTTCTCTTTTTCCCCAGCCAATTCGTGTGCAGCCGGCTTTGGAGAAGTAAGGAGAGGCAGGGCCTCCAGGGTCCTTGTAACCTCCTTTCTTTCTTCCTTTTTTCACACACAGTGAAAGTAAGAGAGCAGTTGCATGCTGGAGGGGAGACAATACTGTGAGTGAGGAAGCAGACGGAACCAGTGAAGTGGTAGAGTGAGATGGATTTCACTCATTCATTTCACCCACACAGTAAAAAAAAAAAATAATAATAATAATAAAAGGAATATTATGGTGGCAGCAAAATAGCCTCCTTTTGTGTATAAAATGAGTCAGTTCAATTGGGAGGAAGCGAGTTCCCAATGAATCATCTGGCTGACCATCCCCACACTCCTAAAACTGACATGGTGCATAGTGATGTGACTTCACTGAACAGGAGTTTGAGAAGTTTGGGGTGGGCCAAAAATGTTAGTAAGCTCCCCCCAAACTGCTGTGTGAATCAGCATTTCAAATAACAGGAGGTCAGACTAGATGATCCCTTCTGGCCTTAGACGCTATGAATAACCATGCAGTGAGTTCTCAGGAGCCAGGTTCAGCATGCTATGGCTTATAACCCTTGATTCAAAATATGTGCCCGGTTTTTCACTTCATTCATTCTGTGTCAGAAAGCTTTACTATTTTTCATCATGACTGAAATTACTGCTTCCCAAGCAGAAGATGAGGGCTGCAGATCAGTGACTCTTAAGCGTAGTCACTGGATTTTTAGTATCTGTTCTCCAGCTTTTTATCAACTGCAGACAGTCCTGCACTATATCAAGACATTTGCACAGTAAATCCATCTTCACAGGTATAGCAGTCTCCTGAAAACCAGGAACCAAAATTGCTGGTGCCTCATTCTTCAAGAAGTTCGGTGCCTCTTGCAAGAAGTAGGCATTGAAGGTGCTCAGTACCTTGCAGGATTAGGTCTTTGAAGAGGATGCAGCACCTTGGCTGGACTAGTTTATTATTACACCATAAGTACCAGTGTAGCACATCCTGAAGTATCCCAAAACACTCTGCAGGTAGGTAACCCAGCACAGAGACACAGCCACCTCTAGGGTGAAATGCAGCAGCTACTTAAGCTCAGTATAATGGTTAATCCCCACCCCCATCCAAAAAACAATGTTGGGAAGAGCTGGTTGGGAACTCAAATTTCTGTTCTGTGGGAGATTCCAACAGCTGAGGTGGGAGGGTGGGGGCAATTGTTCCAAGTCAGAATGAAAAGCTAAAATTTTGAAATATCCCAAGAAACAAACCTTCTGAACATTTTTTTATTTGGAACCATTGAAATGCTTCATTTCAGTTTGTTTAAACCTTTATATTAAATATTAATTATATAGATATTAAATATAATATATACAAATAATAAAATTTAATATTTTGATATCAAATGAATCTAAACAACATCCAAACAAAACAGTCGTTTTCAACCAAAAACTGTTCCACTGAAAATGTTTCTGACCAACTTTAGAGTCAGGAGTCCTCTGTTGTATCCCTGACTTTGCCACAGACTATGTGTGTGTAAAAGGGTTGCCTACCTCTCATATACATCCCCTCTTGTGGCCAGTGGTGGTTCTGCAGCACACTGCCTCAGTTTCCTCTCTTGGTTTATTAAAAAAAGAGCACACAAAAAGCTTTCACAACTCCAATAACAGCCCTTCTTGGGGTCTGATTTTATTAAAACAAAGAGAGTCTTCCATATACAGACAAACTGGGCACAGCCACTTCTTCCTTAGGTACTGTCTCCTCCTGCTCTCTGAGCAGCTGGAGAAGATGCAAGGCCTCCTCTGCCTTCTTCCCAAAAGGAAAACAAAAAACTTTCAGCTGCATCTTCCCCATCACAATTCCCTTTCTCGGGGACCTCTGCAGGAGACTCTCCCTGCAGCTTCATTCAGCAGTTCCACCCCTTTTGACTATCTACTGGCATCTGCTTTTGTATCCCCTGAGGGGCCTGGTTTAGTCACATGACTTCCTATCACATGACTTGCTTCTTTCTCTCCAGTCCACCTGGGGAGGTAAATCAGCTGCATCACAGGTGGGCTGACTTATCTCCCTTTGGAAGGGCCAGACATCCTGTAACAGTTCCTTATCATGGACAAGTCACTTACAATGGGCATGTCTTTACTACCTTGCAGGGGAGCTATGAAGCTAAACTGATGGATATTTGTAAATCATAAGATCCTCCAGTGGATGGAGGATAGAAGAGCTATTACTATATAACAGCACACACAAACATTACACAACTCTTTAAGATGAGTAGTGAAGAAGAATACTGTCACAATGAAATCTCAGGCAGAATGTAGTTACTCCAGCTGAAGGCTAGGCAGGACTCTTACTCTGGAAGCATCATGGGTTTTCCTTGGAGGTCTCTCATCCAAGTATTGACCAGGCCTGACCTAGCTTAAAGTGTTAAAGCTATTAAGATCACATGTCTATAGGCCATATAGATGCTTCAGTACAGTGAAAGAAACTTAGCTCTGCCCATAAAAAGTTGAGGATGTAATGTTCTGAGTTATAACTTGATTTAATATTTTATGTCACCATGTTATAACTAGGCCACTGGCTTCAGAAGCATGGAGCATCAGTAAGCAAGGCATCAGTGACACCATGAAAAAATATCTTTGTCCTTATTTAGTGGAAACACACAAGCCAACTAATAATGCTTTCAGCTAATCTAGACTAGAAATATCTTTGCAAAGCTATTTTACATTGCAGTTATTCCTACTTATACACATGGTATCTTGCCAAAAAGATTAACTGTTGAATTTGTTTTAACATGAAAACACAGAATTAGATACGAGGTCAGATTCTGTTCTGTCACCGTGGTGCAAATTCACATTAACTCCATTGCCGTTAGTGGAGACTCACCTGTGGTAAATGAGAGCAGAACTTGTCTCTGTTTCTTTCAGTATTCAGTACACTGAATCAACCCTGTCCATGCAGACAGATTACCTTTTTATCTCAATGGTATTTAGAGATCAGTACAAAATCTCTAAGGCTTACATTCTACCCTATGCCTGAATTACCTGCACAGGGGGAAAATGAGATTCTGAGGCCAGAAGGCACTGCTGTGATCATCTAGTCTGACCTCCTGTAGAACACAGGCCATAGAACTTTCCCTAAATAATTCCTAGAGCAGATCTTCCAGATAAAACATCCAATCTTGATTTTAAAATTGTTCCAGTGGTTAATTACTCTGACTGTTAAAAATGTACATCCATTTCCAGTCTGAATTTTTCTAGATTCAAATTCCAGCCATTGGATTGTGTTATACCTTTCTCTACTAGAATGAAGAGGCTGTTATTAAATATTTGTTCCCCATCTAGATACTTATAGACTGTAATAAAGTCAGCCCTTAACCTTCTCTTTGTTAAACCTAACAGATTGAGATATTTGAGTCTATCACTAGAAGGCATATTTTCTAATCCTTTAATCATTCTCATGACTCATCCCTGAACTCTCCAATTTATCCATCTACTCTGTTTCCTCCAAATCATGGGAGGGACATGATTTGCCAAATAAATTGGCAAAAGGTTCAGTCTTCTAAGCCTGCTGATGTCCTATGATCTGCATGAATCTTGAGAAACTGAAGAACTCCAGAGCCTTCGGCATGGATCCTCACCACTCTGCACTGCTTCCCAGCTGCCTTACTTGCCTGGCTCATTCAGGAGCTGTGCTACCATGAAGGCCCTACCAGCTGTTGCCTCTGACACATCCCTTCATGATGAGGGAGACACCACATTGTGGAGGGGAGTAGAGTCGGCCTGTAATGCGGGACAATGCTGTAGAGAATAATATCCCTGCAGTCCAGACCTCTCCACCCTTGGTTCACCCCCCTCTCAACCATAAATCCTTAACTCCATAGATGGGGATTTGCAAAGGTGTTCCCACGGCCTGAGGGAAAACGGTGAGCATGATATGAAGGTGGGCATTTCCTCCTCCCACTTTCACCCTGCTCCCTCTGATCCACCCAATTTTGTCCCTTCCACTCTTGAAAATGGAGAGGCTCATTGGACCCTAAAGCAGAAACCTGGATAAAGTGACATTTTCTTTGTTTTCCTATCTAACCAACAAAACACCAGCATCAGTCTGGATTCAGATTTGTTTAAAGACCTTCAAAGCTTGGATTGAGATCCCTTCCCCAAAGCTCCAGGAGTTTCAGACCCAGGGTTCCAATTCAGGTGTGTCTCCAATATCATCTAGTGTAATATTCCTTCTAATATTAATTCTAATAATATAATAATACTAATTTCTTAATTCATACTAATGCACCAAAATTCACATTACTGGGATTTGAGAGAAAAATTAAAGGACAACTGCCTATATAATAATAGGATTAAATGCTAAACCATATTGACTCCTATTCCATCAACAGGACTGAATTCAACACTAAATATGATTTTATTGATAGATTTTTAAATCTAAACAAAACCCTAATAATCTTCATCTTTCCTCCAGTAGAACTCAGGCCCTAGAATTTCACCCACTAATTCCTCAATCAAAGTTGAACTAAAGCATACCATGTAGAAAGACATCCATTCTTGATCTGTAGACTTTAAGCAATGTTATTTTTTATTTGTATTGAGGTATTGTCCACAAAACCCAATCAGGATTAATTTTTTGTTATGTATTTGTATTGCAAGTGTCCCAAATGAAAGAGGAACCCCACAGTGCTTGGTGCTGTACAGCCCAGGACCCAAAGAGCTAACAATCTAAATAGATAAAGAGTGGGAGAAAGGGATTATTATCCCTATTTTACAGATGAGAAACTGAGGCACAGATTAATAGCCTCATTTCAAAAGGGCTCTGCTCCCATTTAGGCACCTGTCACAGGTTGGCTGGCCCTTAAAGGGTCAGCCTGTGATAGATCAACTACTGCCCACCCCTACACACTCCCAAAGCTAATCCTGACTGGCAGGAGATCAGGTGGCTGAACTTAATTATTAGATGCAGCTGGGGGAAAGAAGGGGCTTGTCTCATAAAGAGCTGGGTGAGCTCAGTGGGAGAGAGGAGATGAGGTGGGATGTGGCCTCTCTCTGGAAGCAGGCTGAGAGGAGGCAAGGAGACAAAAGCAGGTAGGTTACTTCTGGGATGAGCTGGGAGCCTGAGGAGTAGCTTTGTGGCTGAAGCCCTGAGTGAGCAGAGACATGTGCCAGGCCCTGACAATGGGGTTGTTTGAGGCTCAGGATCCTGGGAGTAGGCATGGAGATGAACTCTAGCAGTCAAGGCATGCTTGTGAGGAAGAGGCAGCCTGCTTAGCCCAGCTGGGCTGAAGATTCTGTTGTTTTGAGTATTTCTGTTGGACTCTGATAAAGGGCTCCGTGGCTCTGGAGGGGGCAGGACTTTATGATGTGGTCTATCTGGCAGGCCAGAACACTCCTATGTCTAGAGTGGGCTGAAGGACAAGCGGGGGGGGAGGGGGAAACAGAGGCAAAAGTTGCTGCAGTGCTCCAGCCAGCCAGTAGGGGGTATGTTGGGGTAGCCATTTTGCTACAGCCCCTAAACTGAGAAGAAGGGAAGTAAGTGGATGCTGAGCACTATAAAAATCTGACCCCAAATGACGTGTTCAAGACCACTCAAGAAATCTGTGGCTGAGCTAAGAATTGAGCGCAGCTCTCTTGAGTCCAAGTCCAGTACTTTAACCTCAAGAACAACATTCCTACCAGGATTAGGGCCTCATTGAGTCCTGTGCAAACACATACAAAAGGGACATCTACACAGCACTGAGCTACTAAGAGTTAATTGTGTGGGGTACACTCAGCTGATCTTGACAGATGTTTCCTGTCTAGAGAGAAAGGCAAGACACTATTCTGCACCTTCTCCCAACCCGTCACCACCAAGTCCTACCAATGTGCTGTGGAAGAAAATTCCTTTTCATCCATGCAGATTGCAGACTCACTGGGGTCAGGACTGTGTCTTAGGGTGTACCTACATGGCAACGGAGAGATGTAATTCCCAGCTCTGGGAGATGTACATGCCCCAACTCTACTTGAGCTAGCATGCTAATAATATCACTGTGCCCACTGCAGTGTGGGAGGTGTCTTGGACTAGCTGTCCCACTACAATCCTGCCTCACACCCAGGGTACGTACTCAGATGGCTAGCTTAAGCCACCACCTTCACTGCCATGGGCACAATGCTACATTTAGCATGCTAGCTTGAGCAAAGCTAGCATGTATGTCTACCAGAGCAGGCAATTACCTGCAGG
This sequence comes from Terrapene triunguis, assembly GCF_002925995.2. Classification (NCBI taxonomy): domain Eukaryota; kingdom Metazoa; phylum Chordata; order Testudines; family Emydidae; genus Terrapene; species Terrapene triunguis. The sequence goes on along the minus strand of NW_020664435.1, from coordinate 19,272,262 downwards.
CTAAACTTAAGTCTATTGCATCAGTTGGAAACTCAAAACAATATTGTTTTGTAATAGAACCAGCTTTTTGCTACATCAACAACTCCCCCTGCCTTAGCACAGGCTTTGCCAAAAAATAAATAGAAGCAAACAAACGTGCACTTGACTAATGGATCAACGAAAATGCTACTTCCCAGGTGGTTATCATTGGGAAACTTTTTTTTTTTTAAATGACTTCTTTTTTTTTTTTTTTAAACCTGGAAGTGCCTTTCAAATTCTCATATGATTCATGTCTAGGTGAGCTGTTACATATTACATCCCATGGAGAATATAATCCAGCGTATTTGTACTACCACTCATAATACTGCTAATCAATCTTTGAAAAATTCAAAATATTTTCAGTGCAAGTTAGCAAACAAAATCCAGTTTGTAAAGCACTTTGAGTATTAATGATTAAAAATAAAATAAGATGGACAGTTTTTTAAAAGCAAACCTACAATCATGTTGCTTTGTATCATGCATATCTATTGTATGGCACCTAAATTCTGCAGTGACCGGCACTCTGTAAGAAGATAGCCAGTGCTACTTGAATAGAGCAGGACTCAATAGATACAGTACGTGCTTGAAAACATTAGCAGGAGCTTGGGGAAGGGATTTGGAGTCACAAATCAATCAAGATGGTTGATCTGTGCATTTATGCATTTGCTTGAATAAAGAATTCAGCTTAAACCTGCTGATTGTTTGTTTGCTTCAGGTAAAATGCAGCATACAGAAAAGAAACCTGTACTAAAGAGAATTTCTTGTGGCTTGTAAACAGTGTATTTGATAACTGGATATAGAACTTCCCTATCAAAGAGGTTGGTTCAGCCATAAATTGGTTGTCATTCTGTGGGTCTCCTTTGCTTTGTAGTTATGTGCTACTATCAATTCATGTGCAAAACTCCCTTTGAAATGAATGAGTGATTTTTAAGGTGTGGCCAATGGAATCTAAATCTGATTCAAAAGTTTACTCTTTAAGAAAAGAGTGCCTCCCGTTGGCATGCAAATTGAATGCTGAGTTTAACACATTCCCTACTACCCTGTCTCAATCACAGGGCCTGTGGCTTCATTGGGAATGGTAGATAGTCACTACTACTCTTCGTCAGGCTCTTCTGCCTGAATTTAGCCAGCAGTCATACCAGAGCTCATTTAAAGGTGCAGGCAACCCTCAACTGCCCAAAAGAACCTGGAAACACCCTCAACGAAAGCATAATTGTCCCACTGTAGGAGGCTAGGTGGTATTTTTTTTTAAATAGATTAAAATCTGAGCTTGTTTCCTATTACGTGGCTGTAAAGCTCTTCTATCAGAATAACTGTGTGAGTGGACTGGACAGCTTGGGAAATTGGAAATGAGGTTTTCACATCTGTCTGGCTGCCTTGACTTCAGTTTCAATGTGATGGCTGTTTGAGACCGCTAACTCATTTCTAACAGGTCACCAATCCAAGTCAGGAGTCTACATTAAAAAAACAGACTCAATAATCTCAGTAGGGAGGAGGAGGATTGACTGAGCATAGAGACTAAACCTGTTCTCCTTCAGATCACTGAACTTTCATCCCTGGATGATGTAGGGCAGCTTGCGCCATCTGAACTGTACCAGTTCTGTGAATAAAATAGAGGATTCTAGACTCCAAGCCTTGTCCAACAACTGCCTTTAGAGAAAAACTATTAAATTGGGACTAATGGATCCTTGGGTATAGGTGCACGTATTGTGATGAGTTCATCCACCCTGCTCCTCTCTCGTGCTCAGATGTTTAGTGCTGGAGGAGATCATGTTTTTTTAAAAAAAAAAAAAAAGCGCTCCTTGACAATTTTTCTCTAAATTATTAGTCCATGGGTGAAACTGTTTCCCCTTAATTATATAAACTTGTGCATACTTCAGTGCTGCTGATGCTGGAATGTTTATATAAATGTATTGCCCTTGAAAAATATCCAAAAGTTTGGTATTGGGAGAGTCAGGGGGCTATCACGAGGACATAGAGTTTGTCACTGGTAGAAAGAGAGGGTTGATTCTAGCCCATATCAACAGTGACCCAAAGTTGTATTAATAATATGGTAATACTAATAATTTGCATGTGTGTATATAGTGATTTTCCAAGTGTTAAATGATAAAGCTGTTGTGAGAGCTGTTCTGTGGTCTATGAAATAAGTTGGTTGCCTCAACACAGTTCCTAGTGGACAGGCACTGTTGTTTACAGTGTGAGCTAACAGGTAATAGACAAATTTAACTAAAAATGGTCCGCTCTTATTCAGAGTTTGAGGCAAACCAAGGCAGCATAGATAATGTATCTTTGTAAGTACTTATTGGACTCCTATCACTGAAGTACCTGAGCCCCTCACAAACATTAATGAATTCACCATCGTCTTCCCTTTGAGGCAGGGAAGTGTTATATGCCCATGTACTCCCCGGGCATATAACACTTCCTGAGGCATGCAGAGATTAAATACCTTGCCCAGAGTCACCCAGGAAGTTTGTGGCAGAGCCAGGGATTGACCCAAAATCTCCTGAGTCCATCTCCATTTTACCCCTGCTCTCAGGATAAAATGGGGATGATAGCATTTCCCTCCCTCACAGTGCTGTTGTGAGGATAAATACATTAAAGCTTGTGAGGTGTTTGGATACCTCAATAGCGAGGGGGACATAAGAACTAAAAAAAGGTTCAATATTTTAAAAACTGTAAAATGAAACTGAAGAACACACAAGTGAAGTGGCAGGTCACTGTAAAATAGATATTAAGAAGGCAAGAGGAATGCTCAATTACGGATAGGCCAAAACTCAGTTTTTTTAAGTACAACAAGCTTTAAGCACCTCTTAGACCACCAGAGAGTAGGGAACAATCAGTGAAGATATGGAGGCTACAGAGAATGTGAATTATTTCTTTTCATCAATCTTCACTATACAGGATGGCTGAGAAATCCTCCGGTGGTGCAAGGAGTAGTTAAACAGTGGTGTAACTACAATGGTGCAAGTGGTGCAGTCATTCCAGAGACCATGAGGTTATTGGGGGTCCTACCAGAGGGGCTGCCAGGGAGTGTGTGGCTCACTGCTCCGCGAGGGAAGGGGGAGGCTGGGAATGGGGGGCCCCCCTCCAGCCAGGGCCACTCTTGGCCCTGGACATGAGCTGCTGGCAACGATGCACAGAGAATGCATGTGGGGAATCACAGCAATGGGGGATGAGCAGGGATGGGAGGCAACCTGGACACGGAGGCATCCACAGAGATGGAGCACAAGGTAAAAGTATCAGCTGCTTTGCATGAGGAGGGGGAGGGTTGGCAGAGGGGGAATTTGAGGGGGCTAAATCAGAGCTGGGTGATTGGGGGGGTTGGAGTAGAACTGGGTAGAGTTGGGGATCTGGATCAGAGCTGTTAAGGGTGGGGGAAGGGAGTTGGGGTGGAGCTTGGTGGAGGTTTGGTCCAGAGCTGGGGGAATAGGGATGGAAGCAGAGCTGGAGGGGATCGACAGGGAACTGGGGGAGGGTTTGCGGGGGCCTGAAACAGGGCTGAGTGGGGTGGATCAGGGCAATAATGGAGCAGGAGGGGAGTTAAAAGAGCCTGGGGAGGTGATTAGACTGGGGCTGGAGAAAATGAAGGTTGGACAGAAGGGGACTAGAGAGGGGGTTGAACGAGAGCTGGGGTAGCTAGAGCAGAACTAAAGAGGACTAAGGGAGGAGCAGGGGGAGCTGGTGGGAAGCTATGTGGGAGCAGGTGAATGGGAGGGCTGGATTGGGACTATGGGGTAGCTAGGCATGACTTGGGGGTCAGGAGGAGCAGGGAGGGGGTTTGATTAGGGCTAGAGAAGAGCTAGGCAGAAACTAGGGGGTTGGCGGTTGGATTGGGGCTATGTGGAAGCTAGAGGGTGGTAGATTTTGCAATCAGGAAGAGGGCCTGTTCTTGGCCCTGTTTATGCCACTGGAGTTAAAGCTGCCCTAAATGGGGTAGCTGAAAATGTCTCAGGCCTATTATTGGGGAATCTTAGGGTATGTCTACACTGTAATTAACCCTGGGACCCTGCGAGGTGGGAGGGTCCTAGAGCTCAGGCTGCAGCCTGAGCCTGAATGCCTACACCCCAATTAGCCCCACAACCTGAGCCTGAGCCAGCTGGCATGGGCCCACTGCGGGTGTCTAATTGCAGTGCAGACATACCCTTAGGCTAGCATAGAGCCAGCACAGTCAACTATGTCCTCCATCCCAATATACAGGGTAGGAGAGGCTGAGGCTGAACATGCTATGTTCAGGCAGTCCCTGCCAGCAAAACAGATCCTTTGGAGCCATTGCATGCTGGTGCAGCTTGGAGCAGCCCCAAGTCTGCTCCCATTTGTGCCAGGGGCTGATCCAGACCTCAGTTCCTCCTAGAATCCTGGATGTGAGAGGTGGTGGACCTGTTCCAGTTCACCTGAGAATTCAGCCCCTTTTGTTTTAAGGGGATCCTATAGTGGAGTGATATTTTGTGGAAACTCCTGACATTTAATGATTCTGGGCCCTGTTTTATCTTAAGAAATTCTATTTACAGTAGAGTACCCCAGCAACTGGGCTTGTTACTCAATGTATCTATATCTATTCATAAAGTACATATACTTTTAAACTCTGGAAGAGGAGGAGAGAAGTGAGATGGTCATATTTAATGATGACCCAAATTATTTAGGTTAATTAAAGCTCAAAAAGAGGTGAGTAATTCAGAAGGGCCTAACACAACTAGGTAACTGGGCAACACAGAAGATTAAATTCACAGCAGATAAGTGCTTGGAAAGGCACTTTTGAAAGCAACAAATTAAATTACTGATACACACTGATGGATTCTGAATGAACTGTAACGTCTCAGGAAAAGTCAAAACGTCATTATGAGCAATTTAATGAGGGTATTTGGTCAATGTGTAAGTGAATAAGATGTTAGGCTGTATTAGAAAGTGGACAAAAAACAATAAGGAAAATATTATAGAGCCATTACTGTAGACAAATTGATGTATAGCCCTATTTCACTGTAGAGTTCAGTTTCTGGGAAGGACATTTCAGAAAACACATGGCCAAAGTAGAAAACATACAGAGACATATAAGAAAAAGGATGAGAGTGGAGGGAGGGGGTTTCCGTATCAGGAGATATTTTAAAGAGACATTGCACACAGTTCCTCATGACTAAGGCTACAATTTTGTCATGGATGTTTTTAATAAAAGTCATGGACAGATCACGGGCAATAAACAAAAATTAACAGAAGCCATGACCTGTCCTGACTTTTACTAAAAACATCCATGACAAAATGGGGAGGAAGGAGGGTCCAGCACCCTGCCCCCCAGCATGCAAAGGCAGGGAGCTGCAGCCCTCTGCTCCTACCCGTGGCTGGGAGGGACACCTGACCTCACGGCTAGGAGCTAGGGGTGGATCTCCGGCTGCTCTGCAGGGCTGGGAGCTCAGGGGTCCCCCCAGCCCTGCAGGGCTGGCAGCTGCGGGGGGGAGTCCGTGACTTCCGCGATCTCCGTGACATACTTGTAGCTTTACTCATGACAGTAAGAGCTCCATGCATCTCAAGGGAGATACGCTCTGGGAGTGTGTCGGGGGGAGGTTGTCTTTTTCCCTCCTCCCTCTGTGTTTTCCATTATAGGAAATAGCTTGAATTCCTACTGGTGCTCCACAAGAACTCTGCTGATGGAAAATTCTCTGGAGAGCTGCTGACTAGGTGGGCTGGCTGACTGCTCAGGCCTGATCAAGTGTCTTTTCAGTTAGTGACATCCATTTTTTTGTTACTGGGTGAGCTCCTTATGTTTCCCCACCCTGTGGACCCTTGAAGTTCAAGGGTGGAGATTTGACCACAGAGATCAATGCAAGAATTTATACCAGGATGAGCCAATGTAGTCCTTCTGGGAATTTGAACTACTATTTGGTGTGGAAAAAGAAGAGGAGATATGACAGAGAATTATACACAAGTGTGAATGGCAGAGGAAAAGTCAAATGCTCCCATTTACCTTTCCATTAATAAAGGACAATAGAACATTAAACTTAAAAGACAATACATTTAAGTAGATAATAGGGCTTTGAATCCAATATATAATTAGCCTCGTTAACACAGTGCCACAGCATATCATTGTGGTAAATAACCACAATGCCAGTGTCAGTCCATTTTTTTTAATGTTGCTCAGGGAAATAGTATTTTATACCCTAAAGCAAAATGATTACCAGCTCTTATCATCCCCATTAACTCCCCCAATGCTCCCCCCATGGTGTAGTGCTGTGCAATTAGGTAGAGCATGAGAGTTTTACACCTTCCACAGGAGTATCTGGCACTGGCTGTTGTGAAGGACAAGATATCAGATTAGATATCAGACTATCTTCCTAAAATCCACTAAAGATAGGGTATTTAGTTCTAGAAATATTTGGGAGGCAAAGTGCATATTGCTATTCAATATTTCATAATGAAAGCTGGTCAAAACAAAAAAAATCAAATATTTCATATTTGATTTAGTATTTTTACCAAAATTCAAACTTTCAAATTTTGTTATTAATTTCCCCTCCCCCCCCCCAGTTTTTTGTTGAAATCAGAAACTTTGACCAGCTCTACTCATAATGTTTTAGTTATGCAAATATCCCTTCATTTTCTGTCAGCGTTTTCCTTCTTTACTCTTGAGGATATTTAGCTTTTAGATGTTTTTCCTTTCTTTAATGTTCGTATCTATACATTTTCTTTACTGCCATCTTTTTGGCCTCTGAGATTATTATTTTTGTTTGTTTGTTTCTAATCAGTATGATTCTGGGATTCTTCAAACGTAATTGACTTGGATTTGTAACTAGGGGTTCTCAAACAGGGGGGAGGGGGTGGTTACGTGGGGGGTTGCAAACTGTCAGCTCTGTGGGGCTGACAGCCCCGAGTCCCCATTAAATTAAATCCCGACCCCACCCCGTTTTTAATTTATATGGGGGTTCACACTTAGAGGCTTGCTGTGTGAAAGCGGTCACCAGTACAAAAAGTTTGAAAACCACTTCTAATCCAAAGCCTGTTGAAGCCAACAGGAGCCTTTCCATTGACTCCAGTGGACTTTGGCTATGACCATTAAAAGGCTAACAAATGAGTAATGACTTTACTCCATCGGATTCATGAAGGCAGAACAGCCTCCTATAACACACTGGTTTATGAAATTGCACCATCTTCCCCCAATATTTTCTAGGTTCTCAGTCTCTTCCCACCCTAATATCCAAGCACCTCACAGCATTTAAAATAGAAATAACAATAACAAAGTTAATTTAAAAAAAAAAAGCAAAACACTTACTGTTATGGAAACAAGCAGCAACTGCGTTCGTTCAGGTCCAAATTATGACATTGTTTGGGAGGTTTGCAATGTATAAAGCGTGTCCATTTCCGTGCTGGCTTTGAAGAATGTCACTACAACAGGGTTAGGTTAGCTGAACCGCGCACACCTTGTGTGTCTCAGGGCTTGTGAGCAATGCCCTCTGGGACTTGCAGTCCTTCTGCTGCTTAGCACCACCTGTTTAAACAGATTATGGGGACAGCAGAAACTACATTACCCATAATTGCTTTCAGTTTATTTCTGATTATACCTGAAACCAGGAGAGCAGGTCTGGCTGCTGGAGTTTCGCCTTAGGGAGGGAGAGAAAGAAGCAAGTGGGAAAGGGAAAGTAATATATGCTCAGTTTGTGCATTTGGAAGACGTTCTGTGTATTCTTCTGTGCCATGCTGAAGATATATAGAGCTCTCTGGAAGGGGCAGATAAGGGGAGTGTTGGGATAAAGCTCTAGTGTTGAATTTAAAAACAATTAACTTCAAAGTAAATAATACAACATCCAAAATAGCACAAACCTGCATAACTGCTTCTGCGTCTATCTGTGCGAGAGACACACTCTCAGCTACTGAATGAGCTCAGCTAGGGGTGGCTCCAAAACCTTTAGTCATCAACTGAGGCGGAAATACAGAAATATATTCCAGGAAAGAGAACAGAGCCTTTCTGACCCCATGTTTCTTGACAAAACAGACAAAAAGATTCCAAGATTAAAAGTTCATGGCGTTTTCTTAATCATCGCAACAAATTAATATATGAAGACTTTATTAGACGTGGAGATGAGTGAAATTTTTCAGTTGAAACTTTTTTTGATAAAAGATGCACATTTGGCAGTACTGCAACATTTAACGCGTTCATGTGAAAGTCAGAATAAAATGTTTTGATGTTTCGATTTGCAATGACTTTTCATTTCAAAATTTCCTTAAGCCTTATAGTTAAAAAAATTTTAATGTTAGAAAAGCTTGAAACCAAAACACATTTTGTTTAATCAGAAACAATCTGTTTAATTTGCCAAAATTTTCTAAAACAAATTCTTTGTTGGGTTTTCCCAAAATTAATTTACATTTTTTAATTGATACCAAACTGAAAAATCAGTTCTTCACACACTCTGGTTGGAAGAACGTGGGGTGATGGGGGTCAGAAGAAGAGGTTGTGCCACTGGAAGTCAGAGCAGTCATACGCTTAAGTGATTTTCTTTCATTAGTCCTCACTTCACACCCAGCTCTCACCTGTGGCTCCAATTAGCTGCTATTATGTGGCAGTGGCCACACTCCAGGACATCATGTTTATTGGGGGGCTAAACCAGGTTGAGGGTAGCCATTGGGAAACACCCGTAGTGAGGGGAAATGTCTATCCCCAGTGCACTTGGTGTGCTTTGGCAGGCCAGGCAGAGGAGACCTGTTAGTCCAACAGATGGAAAAGCACTGCAGCCATGTTATGTGGCATACACAAGGATTGGCAAGGCACAAAGATGTCAATGGCTATCCATTGCACCTAATGATGTTTCCGGTCATTGCGACCTTTGGTGCCACTGGTTTTTGACTTCAGCAACTGAGAGAGTGAGATTGCCTCTGTGTGCAACGGTATTCTAACTTAAAACTTCATGCACAGGCATTCATGTATCAACCTGTGTTGCCGCAAAGCCATTGTCGGCTACAACAGACAACCATACAGTTTGAAGAATGTACCTACCATATTTCAGTGCACTGAGGTCCAAATCCTGCACCTGGCCAGAACCCAAGTAAATAGTCTTTGAACAGGGGGTTCTTGGCATGAGTCAGAGAGGAGGTAAATCTCCCATCCTGATTTATTATTTGTGTTCCAGCAGCACCTAGTGCAATCACAGCCCCACGTACTAGGCACAACAGTCCCTGCCGCAAAGATCTACAATCTAAATAGACCCGACACAAAGGGGAGAGAGAGAGGCAGCATTCTGACTGTTTTACAGATGGAGAATGGAGACACAAAGGGATAGTTTCTCACTGACGTCGCACAGGAATGCTTGACAGAACCAGAAATTGAACCCAGATCTTCTGTGTCCCAGGCCACTGCCTTGACCACAAAACCATTCTTCCTCTAATGAGTCTGCACCAGCAGTTGAGGAGAGGGATTTAGCTAGTGAAATTGCACCTAGATCCCCTGACCATGCTGCCTCCCACAAGTTCCCCTCCACTGGTCTGTGATAGCTGCACAGTGCACAGTTTGCACTAGTGTCCTGTCCCTCCCCACTCAGCAGAGCTGCACCAATTCCACTGCATTCATGGGCTACTTACATGGGTCAGAAGACTGGGCCCTGGCGGAGGGTAACTCCCTCATTTAGGGTTTTCTTTAATGTATTTTTAAAGTGTCTCCCTCCAGCAAAGAAGAAAATGTTCCTATTTTTCAGTGAGACATTTAAAATCTCACTCATTTCTTTTTCAATCCCATTCACTCAGAATGTCACACTGAGATAGAGCCCTAGAAGGAAATGAATCTGCCAAAACCATATTCATCATGGTGGCATCTAAATACCTTATGGAACTACATAAGCTCAGCCATGTAGTTTATTATTGTTTTCCTTGGATTTTATGGCCAGGAGAGACCATTAGGCCATTCAATTTGACTTCCTCTATATCACAGACCAAAGAATTTCTCCCAGTACTGAGCCTAATAATTTGCATTTGATTAATTAATGGTGGGTCTCATCTTAGAACCCACTATCTAGAAAATAAGAACCTCTAGTTTACAGCCATAGTTTGATTTAAGTTGGAGTTAGTTCTGAATTCCTGTTTAATAAATCCCACTTGCCAGATGATGCAGGCCTTGGGAGGGCTCTCCTCTGTTCCCATGAGGAGGGCAGGGCCGGATCTAGTTTTTTTGCCGCCCCAAGCAAAAAAAAATTTGGCTGCCCCCGTCCCAGCCCTGGGCTCCTCGCCGGACCCCCCTGCTGCCCCAGCCCTGGGCTCTTCCCCCCCCACCCACACCCCCTGCCGCCCCAGCTCTGGGCTCCCTCATTCCCCCCCACCATTGCCTCACACACACACCTCCTGCCGCCCGACCTGGGCTCTCTCCCCCCCCTCACCTGCACTCTCCTTCCGCTGCAGCCCTGGGTCACTGGTGACGCGCTCCCACGGCAGGTCATTCAGCAGGAATTTTAGATGTGCACAGAACATAGACAGGATTGGTTCCCATATGGTTACAGAACTGCAGTAAAGTGGAACAATTTTCAGCTTGTGTGATTGGAGGATGTCTGGATGCATATTATAAGACTGTCCTACAAAAATGAAGAAAAGTTGAGGTGCCTTTATTATTCTTTTGTTCCTCTCTTTCTTTCTATGGGGAATTTGCCAATGCAATATCACTGTCTTCCTTTTAAACAAACAAACAAACAAACAAAAAAGGCAATGGCTGTTGAAAATAGCAATTCCAGTCCTAAGAACCACTGGGAAGCATTTCTTGCTCAATTTTATCCTACTTTTCTACAGCAAGTTACAGTGGATCAGTATATTTGATTTGGGAGAAATGAAGTAACAGCTGCCCAAACTGAGCTTGAGTACTCCTGAATTTTGAGGTGTTCAAATCTGGAAGGCAGGTGCTGGGAGGGAGGGAGCTGTGGCTCTGCGGGGGAGCACGGCAGCATGTATGCAGCAGTGTGTCTGGCGTTGCGTGGAGCCAGACATGCTGGTCTGAGTGGCACGGTAAGGGGGCTGGGGGGTTGGATGGGGCGGAGGTTCGGGGGGGGGGCAGTCAGGGGACAGGCAGCGGTTGGATAGGCATGGGAGTCCCGGGGGTTTGTCAGGGGACAGGTAGGGGGTGGGGTCCTAGGGGAGAAGTTGGGGGGGGGTTCTCAGGAGGGGGCAGTTGGGGACAAGGAGAAGGGAGGCTTAGATAGGGGGTGGGGTCCGAAGGGGGGTGATCAGGGGACAGGGAGCAGGAGGGGTTGGATGGGTTGGGGTTTCTGTGGGGGGCAGTCGGAGGCTACCCTCCCTCCCCGTGGAGTGTCCTATTTTTTGAATGTTAAAATATGGTATCCCTACCTTCACAGTGCAGCTCTCCATTCACTGCAGCATGAGGTCTCAGCTACCTTACTCCCTCCCCCTCTTTCCTGTTGGTAGTGGCCAAGGGAATGCTGGGAAATGTAGTTCTTTCCCTGCTCCAGGGCTGGCTCTATAGGCAGGGAGCTAACCAAGGAACTACAGCTCCCAGGGCCCCCTGTTGGTTCTCAGCTCCCATGCTGGATCCCTGCCGCCCCTGCAAATGGGCTGCCCCAAGCATGTGCTTGCTTTGCTGGTGCCTAGAGCCGCCCCTGGAGGAGGGTGGTCAGAACAATGCCCACAAACAGCCAGGCAGGGCCTAGCCTTCTGCTGAGACTCTGCCTATGGAAATAGAACAGGTTTTCTACCTCCACATCCCCTCTAAAGGTCCAACCTTGGAGATTAAGGGCCTTCCGAGAGAATTTGTAGTTGGGGATGGGCACTGCCAGTGGGACGAGAGGGGAGATAATGCCAGCCAGTTCTGCTGGCTTATTCAGAGCCATTGGAGAAGCAGGGACTGTTTGTCTTTTCTGTTCAGACTGTAAGCTCATTGAGGCAAGGATTGTTTTTTGCAGTGTGTGCCCAGAATCTAGCACAATGAGGCCCGAACCTCAGCAAAGGCCTAGTGATGCCATAATAATAATTAAGAACAATAAAGGAGACTTTGTTCTCCTGAGTATCAAGCTCCATTCCTTTTTACTGTCCTCCAGAATGATTTCTAAAGCTTCCATTTACTGACAGCCTTCACACGGCAGGCAGTTACCATCTCACCTACCACTCCTGGTTTCCCTGCAGGGTCACTGGCCCAGAGCAGAAATGTTGCACTCCCTAGAGAGGCATTTTTAGACAGTGTCAGTCCTTCCTCACATTTTAAAAAACAAAGCTATTGAAATCAATGATGGTTTTACCTAGTAAGGAGGACCTTTGGATTGGCCTCCCAATTCATATTAAACAGCCTCCTTACCCGGAAATGAATCAAAATATTTAACCAATCTGGTGTATGTATTTTCTCAGTGTATTAATAAATATATTAAAATACATCTCCGGTGTAAATATCTGTCGAGCATATTTCCCCCTGCATGTGCTGGTGCTTTTCTATTATTACACAATGGAAGCTTACATGGCAGGCATCTGCGGTATGTGTTTCAAAAGAATCCACATTCTTGATTATCTCTATAAAAATAGATTTGACTAGTCAAGCTTCTCTTTCCAGACAGCATTGAAATCTATTCACCCCAAGACCATTTTTCTTTTGAAAACCAGTGATGAGACACTACTGCCTTTCACAAAGTTTGACTCATTTCCTAAGCAAAAATCTTCTATAAAGCAGATTTGATCATTATCTCTTAGGAATGCTAAATATTGTGTGGATGGTTAATAAGTGATTTCATGTGTTTGTTTAATTAACTGCAGCGTTTGTATACAGGGAAAACCCACATGCAGACAAAGCAATAGCAGATGTTCACTGATCCATCTGGCAACATATTTCCACATTTTTGTTTGCTAGACTGTGGCTCTATTCAGATCTCAGATATGTTTTTGGGTGTTGACGTCAATGGGAGATGTGAGTGAGGATTTCAGGGCAAAATGGGATCTGTGGGCTCAATTCTGGCTCTTACAGCCTGAATTTTCAGAACAAATATGTGAAGCACCTGAGTGACAAGAGCGGCACACTATGGACTTGTCTACATGGGTAACTGCCCGGCGTAACAATAGCTATTTTGGAATAGCTCCCCACATAGACACTCTATCGTGGTGTAAACGTGACTTTATTCTAGAATAATTATTCCACATTGGAAGCGAATCGATGGCACTAAGTCACAGCCTCTGGCTTGTGCAGCCCTGCCATCAGTGGTGGCCAACCCCTTGAAACTTGGAGAGTGCAAGCAGCCACATTACGGCTGCTCATGTGGAGAAGGAAAAGGATCCAGATGCCCTGTGCCCAGCCAGGTGCACACACGCAGCGGCAGCCATTCTTTGACTCTATATTTGCTTATGATATATGCTACTTCTGTATTTACCAACTGTGCTTTTCTTTGACTAATTGTACCCCCGATCAGCTTTATGAACTTGTTAAGAAAAAACTAAGAATACAGAGCCAAAAGTGATTGCCTGGTTACATCCATGAAACTACCTGTGACAGTGCTGGGCAACAATTCAATTCATAAGGAGTCTTGGAGGATGGGAAAGCAAGACAAAAATTGATTTTTTCAATGGATTCCATGACATTAGTATATATAAAAGTGATATAGCTGATGACCTGGCCAAAACTGGAAGATCAGAAACTTAGGCTGAAATGACAATGGTTGAGGATATTGATGCCCTATCAAGGGAAATATTAGCTGAAATAAATGGTCAAAAGATGAAAGATCCTCTGATATCAAAGCATCTTGGAAAATAACATCCACCATTGTGAGATTGCAGACAGGGCACGGTGCAGGAATGAAAATCCACAGAGATGGGGCCAAGATATATCCACTCTGCAAGATGCTTTAACACTTGCCCATGTTTTTGAATATAATATTGTAAGGAAAGTGAAGCTTTTTAGATGGGGCATCTTGGATGAAGCCCTGACAAAGGACCCTGGTATGAATTGCCAAATTCATTCTCAAACTTCATGGACTGACATGATAATCACAGGACAAGACAACAAGTACAATAAGCAAGAGAAGTGAGGAGGTCGGAACCAGCTTTAGACCAGCAAATGTTTTCTAGTGTAGATGCAGTTTATACCAGCAAGAGAGTCCTTATAAGTCATATCAGTCTCCAAGTGAAATAAGCTATACTGGCAAAAACTTTTTATATCTGTGTCTACACTATGGCTTTCGCTGGTATAGAAATGTTGCCAAAAAATCACACTCTTAAATAGCATTACTAAACCAGCAAAAGATTCTCATGTAGACCTGGCCTTAGAAAAATTCCACCCATCCCAGCTGAAACTACCTTCCTCAACCGTCCCCCGTCCCCCCCACAGGGAGGAGGGATAGCTTAGGGGTTTGAGCACTGGCCTGCTAAATCCAGGGTTGTGAGCTCTATCTTGAGGGGGTCATTTAGGGATCTGGGGAAAAAATTTGTCTGGGGATTAGTCCTGCTTTGAGCAGGGCGTTGGACTAGATGACCTCCTGAGGTCCCTTCCAACCCTGATATTAAAAAAAAATGCATTTGACCTATCACCAGGGGTAAAAGTAACTTAAAGGCCTTACCCCTACTCCAGAGTCCTGAGCTGGGGGGCAGGGCCTCAATCGGAAGGGGTGGGGCCTTTGAATCCTCGGGCCCTTTAAATCAAGATTTAGAGGCATAAATCAAGATTTAAAGGGCCCGGGGCTCTGGCTGTGGTAGTGGCGTCTGGGAGCCCCGGGCCCTTTAAATCACTGCTGGAGCTACCAGCTCCAGAGGCGGCTGGGAGCCCCGGGACTCAGGGCCATCGCTACCACAGCGGAGTCCCGGGCCCTTTAAATTGCTGCCCGAGCCCTGGGGCTCCCGGCCGCCTCTGCTACCTGGGAGAGAGGCTCCAGCAGCGGGTCTCTGGTGGCACTGCCAGGATACTGCCAGGAGCCCCAGGCCCTTTAAATCGCTGGCCTGGGGAAGCTCTTGCCGGTACACCGTACCGGACCATACCAGCTTACTTTCACCTCTGCCTATCAGAAACCCTTTATTTGATAGGCAGACCAGGCTCTGAAATGCAGTTTCTAAGATGGCTGGGTCAACAGCTTTAGGTTGTTGTATCCTCCATGGGCTATCTCTTAGGCTTGCTCTACACTCACCCCCCAAATCGAACTAAGGTACGCAACTTCAGCTACGTGAATAACGTAGCTGAAGTTCGAAGTACCTTAGTTCGATCTTACCTCGGTCCACACGCGGCAGGCAGGCTCCCCCGTCGACTCCGCGGTACTCCTCTCGTCTAGCTGGAGTACCGCAGTCGACGGCGAGCACTTCCGGGTTCGACTTATCGCGTCCAGACAAGACGCGATAAGTCGAACCCAGAACTTCGATTGCCAGCCGCCGAACTAGCGGCTGGGTGTAGACATACTCTTAGACTTTAGTTCGACAGTACATTACCTAACATGAAACTAATGTAACTAATGTGAGGTAAAATCCTAGTGAAGACAAGTCAGTTGTAGTTTTAACATGTTATCAGGTCAAAGTAAACTTAGGTTCCCTCTAGTATTTACCTTGACCTGCTAACATGTGAAAACTACAACTACCTTGTCTTCATTAGAGAGACAAGGTGAGTAAGGTAACATCTTTTATTGGACCAACTTCTGTTGGTGAAAGAGACAAGCTTTCATGTTACACAGAGCTCTTCTTCATGTCTGGGGCCTGGTCTACACTACAGAGTTAGGTCGACACAAGGCAGCTTATGTCAACTATGTAAGTGTCTACATTAAAATTTCACTCCCAGCAATGTAACTGCCCCGCTATGCTGACTTAATAACTCCACCTCTATGAGAGGCATAAAGTCACTGTCAATGTGGTTAAGTCAATGCAGTGTCAGTGTAGACATTGCTTACGTCGACTGTTCCTGGCTTTCAGAAGCTGTCCCACACTTCCAATATAGTGAGTACAAGCACTTCTGGTGAGGCCATGCACAACCGACACAAGGAGCATAGTGTGGATACACACAAGCGATTTACATATGTGGCAGCCATATGCCGACGTAACTTAGGTCAACATAATTTTGTAGTGTAGACATGCACTGGAAAAGTACACTGAGTGTCACAGCTAAATACAAGGTTGAACGGATTGTTTAGCATAAGTAGTTAACACATATTCTAAATTTTGAGTTGGTGGGTCCTGGTCTATAAGGAGCTTGTTTCTGATGATGTCAGGGGGTTGTTTGAAGGCCAGAAGAGGGGGTTCAGGAAAGATTTTTTTCAGGATATGGTCCCTGTTGAGCATGGGTTATAATTGTTTGATGATAACCCATATGGGTTCCAGAGTGGGGTGGTAGATGACAATAAGAGGGTAGGGGTTTCTTTCCCATATTGAAGTAGCTTCTCTCAGAATATTTCGGTAGTCCCTTCCATGATGCAATCTGCTTCTCTGGTAGAATGTCCTTGTTTGGTGAAGGTGGTTTTGAGTGTGTTAAGGTGTATATCCCAGACTTTCTTCTCAGAGCATATTCTATGGTATCTGAGGGCCCAGCTGTAGATAACAGATTTTTTGTTGTGTTTAGGGTGTTTACTGGATCTGTGAAAGTAAATGTGGTGATCCATCAGTTTCTTGTATATAATAGTCTGTAGGGTTCCATTGTTGAAGCTGATCATGGTGTCAAGGAAGTTAATGCTGGTGTAGGAGTGTTCCAGACGAAGTTTGATGGATGGGTGGTGGTGCTGAAGTTATGGTGGAAATCTATGAGGGAGTTTAGGTCATCTGTCCAGACGATGAAAATATCATTGATGTATCTCAGATATATCATTGGTTTTGTGATCCATTTGTCTTCATTGGGATTCTTACCATGTCAGTTACATGTTAGCTTACTCAAGGCAAGAACACACCTTTTTTCCGGTGAAGACAAGGCCTTTGAGAGGAGCAGCAAGTCTAACACTTTTATAGGGGTAGGTAACTGGAAAACTGATTTGGAGAATAAATAGGGGGTATGTTTCTTAAATCATAGGAGGCGTGGACCTAGAGTGAGGAGAAGGGGGAAAATGAGATCTCTGAACACTGAAGAAAATTCTTTCTTTCTTGGGTCAGTGAGGGGGTTGGAACTGTGACCCTGGGGTGAGAGCCAGAGAATGCTTTTTGAAATATGTAAGTATTTTTGTTTCCTTTCTTGAACTGAAGCTGAGAACACCTTGCCAATTTAGTTTATACATATTATAAATCCAAGTATGTTAAGCAAACTGTTTCTTTTTAAGTTTACTCCATATTCTCTGTTTCTTTAAAAAAAAAAAAAGCGTTCAAAAGAGGTCCTGGAGTCTAAACCCCTTATAGTCATGTCAGTCAATAAAGCCCAAGCAAAGTTGCCCACTCCCCATAAAGGCTGTGGTGAGCAAAGGCTCAGGGAGATGCCAACGGAATCAAGGAAGAGTTGACAGTGGAGTCCCAATTCTTAGTGTTAGATTGGCCCCAAGTGTAACCCACACACCATCTGGGTGTGGTGTTCTGTCCCATCTAGTGGCACGAGACCACTTAAAGAGAGAGAGTTAAATGAGTCTGCTCTACAGCCTTAGCTAACAGCCAGTTGGCTTTTAGTTCATGTGGTAGAGGCTCATGCACTAAGCTCCAGATGTCCCCGGTTCAATCCCGCCTGCCGATGACCAGTGTCTGTCGGTGTTACACAAGTATAGCAGCTCTTGTGGCAGATAGACTCTGTTTTTCACCTACTTTCTCACTAAATCCCTTGTCTTAATTAAAAGAAAGTGATTCATTTTATTACATATCACCACCACAAGTGCTCTTTTGTGTGTCAATAAAAACATTCAGCTGGCAAGAATGTTGAGCCAAAGAATGGGACTCGAGCCAGGAATTTCTCCTCTTAAAATAGCAGTTGTCCAATGAAGCAAAAGGTGCTGTGCTGTTTTCAGCCCTGTTGTCTCTTGGATTATCTTCTGATACTATACTTCTAGATATAATTAGTGCATTGTTCCCAAATGCGTACTGCTAGAAAAGGACAGATGATTAGAGAGCTGTTTGGAGGGGAGATTCCATTTCAATTTCTTTACCAAAAAAAATCAGGAAAAAGTCTATTTTTCCTTTTCAAACAAACTATCTGGGCACAGCAAGTTTTTAGTAGAAATTAAGAACCAGAATCTGATCTCATTGTAAATCCAGATTAACTCCACTGAAGTAAATGGAATTGCTCTAGATTAAAGCCTTGATTCAGCAAAGTATATAAACTCATGCTTAACTTTTCATCATATGAATAGTTAAATTGGGCCAGATTTTCAACAACTACAGCGCTGAGCTCTTTTGAAAATCTGGCCATAAGTGTCACAATGGGACACTTGTTTAAGTACCTAAATGAGAGCTGAGTCCTTGAAAATCTGCCCCTGAGTTGTTTAGAAAACCTGGGTCATTGACATCAGTAGGTATGTTTACAGGATATAAAAGACCCAGGTCAGCTGACTCGGGCTTGCAGGGCTCAGGCTGGGGCTCGGGCTACGGGGCTGTAACATTACGGTGTAGACATTCAGGCTCAGGCTTGAGCTCAAGCTCTGGGACCCTGCGAGGGTGAAGGGCCCTAGAGCTCGTGGTTCCAGTCCGCGCCTGAAAACTCCACCACAATTTTATAGCTCACAGCCTGAGCCCTGCAAGCCCAAGTCAGCTGACCTGGGCCAGCCACGGGTGTTTAATTGCTGTGTTCATGTCTATTAAAAATTGCCCTTGCTGTGTAAATGACTAATTGCTTCCCTTGTTCAAAATAATAGAAAGCAAATGATATGTATTTATCAGCTAGAGTTTTATTTATTTCTTTTTGAGCAATAAAAGTAAAATTCTGAAAAAACACAGTACTTTCATATTATAACTTTCTACCAGGTTCTACAATCTTTTCCTAAATTTACATAAATCACAGCACAATTATAATATCTAGAGCTATGAAAAAATAACTTATACTTTGATATGGTGTGTTTATTCTGAGGCTCTCAAAGCTTACTACGAACAATGAATCACAACACTCCAATAAAATAGGTAAGTATAACTGCTCATTTTACAGCTGGGTAAAACAACGCATGCGAAAAGTTAAGGCTGTGTTCAGCCAAGCATTTAAGCTTCTACTTCATGTTAACTCCACTTACACGCTCAAGTTTAATTGCTTTGCTGAACTGGGGCCTAAGCAACCTGCCCTACAACAAGTCAGTGGTGAAGCTGAGGATGGAATTTGAATGCTGACTTCCAGTCTCTTCTTGTCATCACTTGGCCAGATTTTGCTGTCAGTTACACTAATGTGTGTTTACTCAACAGAGGTAAATGGAATTATACCAGAGTTCTACCTGTGTAACTGAAAGAATAATTTGTTTATTACTTTTTTTTTTCCTGCACAGGTACGTGCCTACCACCTTAACTATTCATTAGTCATATTTACCATGTAGGTGCTTAAGATAAGGAACTATAAGGAGTTGCCTTTCAAATGTCAGCTTCAACAGAAAATAGAACGAAAGGTTTAAATAATGTATCACTGGCTCCGGGTGTGGTCTTTTGAGGGGTCTCTGCTGCTCCTGATTGGCCCTCCTTAGTTTACCTTGGGTCAAGGCAGTTCTTGGACCCTCATCTCTAATTAAGTCTAGCAGTCTGCTTCAGTCTCTTGGCTGTGTTCGTGGAGGCAGTCTGGAGCAAGGATGTCGCTCTTTGCTGTCCAAGACCTTTCTGCCTTCCTTTCCTTCTCTGTACTGTCCCCTTTATAGCAGGCCTTGTTTCCTCTATTGGCTGCAACTATGGGTGCCTGCCTCTATGATTGGCAGCTCTGGCAGCTGCGCGGGGGTGGGGTCAAGCTGCTTGCTTGTGAACATGTAAGGCTCTCCTCCATCTTCTGTCTACTCTCAGTGTGGGGTTTGTAGATCCCATTACAAATGTCTATGGCATGAAAAAGATGTATTCCGTTCTGTGCAAAGCTAGCATGAATCTGTAGAACAGAGCTGATATAAATTTGTTTTGATAATATAGACATCAGTTTCATAGATGAAATGCTCAAAGAGTTCAGTTACACTTCTTGTTTACTTTCCTAGATCATTAAATCATATGTTTATCAATAAAGTAATTAATTCAATTATTCTGTGCCTTTAACAGAGGTCTTAAGTTCAGAATTGTGAATCTGATCCTCTTTTTCTTATCTTGCTCTTTTTACAATTGTACTAGTTACACAAAACAAGGCACATTATTTACCTTGAATGAGTATACCTATGGGTGCAGTAACAGTGTAAAGAAAAGAAGAAAAAGAGTTCCTTTGATAAGAACACATTTAAACTATGTAAGAATTTAGATGTTGAAATTAAGACCCTGAATCAGAGAAGCACTTAAGTGCATGCTTAAATCCCTTTGAAGTCAATGCAATTTAATCACGTGTTTAAAGCTAATCATGTGCTTACATGCTTTGCTGTATTGGGCTGAAAACATCCGACTTAATTTTTTAACTATATGCTTAAGTGTTTTTCTGAACACAGATTTAAACAACAAAGTGTATGTCTCAGTGCTATCAACTGCTTGTCCTAAGTAGAAAGTGTTGCAATCCTGAAAATAATAGCAATCCACCTGTTAAAAGTTAAACTTCCAAAAGGATTCACAAAGGAGACTCATTAATCTGTAATATACTAAATCGGAAACTGAAATATTGTTTGTGTCATTTAACTCCAGTGTGTGTTGCTGATCCTTTGCGTATTCTAAATCTGGTGTAATTGCTGAAAATGGACATGGTTGCTGGCAGTACTGCTCTGTGCAGGAAAGTAGGACGTGATATAACTCTCCATTTGCACATCTGGCTGTGGAAGAGCTTCACAGGCAGGAGGAGATGTGCACGCTCTCTGCATGGGACCACTTTGTTCCACATCTGGGTCTAGTAAGAAGAAAGTAATGTGTGCTCGTCAGGTTTTCTGTCAATTTTGTGCTTGCCTGTGGTTTGAGTTTTACCTGTTACATTTGAGGGAGGAGGGATGGACTTTCTGTATTTCTTAAAACACGATTTCCCAAACACTGGAAGAAAACCTGCAGCAAGCATATAACAAATAAGACTATATAAGGACAGAGTATGCAAATCCCTATGTGACCGAGATGGTGGGATAGGTAGCTAAGTCCACATTATTACTACTTTTGAAGTCAGTGAAAGTAATTAAGGTATCTGAGAGGACAAATTCTGGCCCATACAGTTCAGACATACTGTATTATGTAAAGTTACTGGGCAACAGTTGTTTCTCCTGGCCTCAGGATGAAGTAATTCTGGTATGCAGCTATTTGCATGTATAGAATGTAGTGAGGTTGATCTCTGACAATCCCCAAATGCAGGAGGAGACAGGTGGTACATTGATATTAGCAGGTAAAAAAAGGTGAACAAGCCTCAAGCAACCCACTGCAGCATGTGGAAAAGTCACTGCTTGTCCAGGTAGTTTGTTTGCACATGGAGTGATGGAAAAGTGGCCTGTGGTAGGAGAAATTGAACCATTGCAGCAGGTTTAAAACAAACAAAAGGAAGTATTTTTTCACACAATGCACAGTCAACCTGTGGAACTCCCTGCCAGAAGATGTTGTGAAGTCCAAGATTATAACTGGGTTCAAAAAAGAAATAGATAAGTTCATGAAGGATAGGTCCATCAATGGCTATTAGCCAGGATGGACAGGGATGGTGTCCCTAGCCTCTGTTTGCCAGAAGCTGGGAATGAGAGACTGGGGATGGATCATTTGATGATTACCTGTTCTGTTCATTCCCTCTGGGGCACCTGGCATTGACCACTGTCGGAAGACAGGATACTGGTCTAGTTGGACCTTTGGTCTGACCAGGTATGGACATTGTTATGTTCTTATGCCAGTACAGTCCCCATATGTATACTGGATATCTGGAATGGCTATGGGGTGGGTTATTAGGCCAGCTTTTTTGCTTCTAGAATTGAAGAAGGAAGAGAAAGAGAAGGAAAATCATGAGTTTAAGAATTTAAAGGGACTATGAGGGAGATTCTGGGAAAGAAAATATAAATATATAGTGAAACCTTTTTTATGCAACTACTCAAGACTACAAAGGGCAATTGTTATTGTACAGTGTGCCAAAGGCCAAACAAAATTGTGCTGGAAATATCTGAAATCCTTAAAGTGGTTCCCTTTAAGGATAGTAGGATAGTATAGGGGTGTCTATTGGAGGGGGGTTCTTTATTTCATTGTACTTTTAACTGTATGACATCTACCAAAATGAACATATGTACGTATTGGTCCTTATTAATTGGGACTGTCATGTTTTGGGGGACCTATTTAAGGAAGTTATGGGAATAAGTCTGTGAACTGCTGAGCACTTCCTGCCAGATCCTCAGTGCTTTCAATTCCCATTGCCTTTAGTGAGAATTGACATTTGTTAGTGTGTTGTCTTCATTTTGAGATTGATTTATTTCTGTAGACACCCACAGGAGAGGGATAAGAAGAAATAATTAGGTACATTGAATTTTGTTTATTAAATGACAGGGGTGGTTTCAGGGAACATTTTACAACAAAACAATGTAATCTGTGATCTCTGAAGCTAATGTCTTGAAGTGTAGAATACAATTATCTTGGCATTTTTTAAATGATTTTTCAAAAGAACAGCATAAGCCCTGCAGAGAGAAAGATGTTATTAATCAGGGCTGATGGAATTGAGACTGAGCCAGATTCAGCCTTGATGCTACTCGTTACACTGACTTCAGATGTTTTACACCAGCGGTAATTTTGCGCAGGCGAGTTGGATTTCTGGTGACAACAACAAATAAAGAGGGTTGTAAGTTTTTCTTAAAACATTGCAAATAAACCACCCAGTTCCAGAAAACTCACACACAAAAATCAATCAAGGCTGCATAACATGGCGTCAGACTACATTTTGGATGATAGAGGATGTTTTTCATTAAAATCTTCTTTTTGTAGACATTTCTTGCTATAGGACTGTGACAGGGCACCATAAGCAGTAGTAGCCTGGTCACTGCAGTTTAATGTGTAATAACCCTAGACCTAGTGTAACAAGCCTGGAGAAAACCGACATACTGGAGGACTTGTGGGGAAGAGAACAATTCAAGTAGAGGGCAGTGAAGCAGGCAGTGCTAGACCAGGGACACCTAGAGGAGAAGGAGGGCAGAGGATTGGCTGACTCCGAGGAGGAGTAAGCCATGGACAAGGCACAGGTGCACAACAAACTGAAGAGAGAGAGAGGAAGCCTTGGCGGGTGAACATACCCCAAGAGTCCTGAACGAGGGGCAAGGTAAGCAAGGAGAAGAGAGGGATTCTGAGATTGTGGCTCTAGGGGGACAATTCATGGGGGTTGATACGATCCAGAAGTAAAGTAAACTGGAAGAAAGACCTATGAGATATGATTGGTGTGATGATCAATGGGCCAAGAAGGAGGTGTGGGGGAAACTTCTGTGTACCTTGTGGAGGTGGAAAGCAGGAGTCCCTCACTGGTGGTCTATGGAAGGCCAGTCTTAAAGGCTGCAGGAACCCCCAGTAGAAACTAGGGCTGTCAAGTGATTTAAAAAAATAATGGTGATTAATTGTGCTGTTAAACAATAATAGAATACCATTTATTTAAACATTTTTGATGTTTTCTACATTTTCAAATATATTGATTTCAATTACAACACAGAATACAAAGTGTACAGTGCTCACTTTATATTTATTTTTATTACAAATATTTGCACTGTAAAAAACAAAAGAACTAGTATTTTTCAATGCACCTAATACACGTACTGTAGTGCCATCTCTTTATCATGAAAGTTGAACTTAAAAATGTAGAATTATGTAAAAAAAAAATGCATTCCAAAATAAAACAATGTAAAACTTTAGAGCCTACAAGTTCACAAGTGGGCAGAAATGATGACAATCGATTTTTATTCACAAACATTTTTATTTAAGCACTTTTTAAAAAAAAGTTTTGATGGAATTGTTTTGACCAGCTCTATGATTAAAGTGACTTACTCAAGGTCAAACAGAAAGTTGGTAGCAGAGCTGAGGAATTGAATCCAGATTTTCTAAATCCCAGTCTAATATCTTCTACACAAGATCAACCTTCCTCTCAGTTCTGTATTTCCAAATTTTATACCCCCAAGCATTCACTGAAGTGCCAGCTTCCTCTAATTGTATTCATTTTTATTGTTCCTGCAAATCGTGAAACTAGGAAAAAAGTGAGGTCTGAAGAAAACAAACTCTTTTTGGTAATGCACAGCTGAATGTCTCAGGTTCATCTTCATCAGAAAAGGCAATACAGCCAGAAGGGAAATGTGCATTTCTAGCACGGAACATCAGCAGAAATACTGATGAATCTGGGATACACAAGCACATTGACAAATTATTTTATCTAATTAGAAAAGTAAAAAACAAAAGAGTAGCATTTATTTTTTTCCTGAGTCAAACATAATTCGCCCTTACCTCTTCTCTTCTTCTTTCATTTAATTAAAAAATGGTCACTAGGTCATAGAGCAGAAGTTCAGAGGCCCATGTATAATACAGTGGAAAGGAAAGAATAATGTTCTATAAGTTAAAAATCACAATAAAAGTCTAACCATGTATGGTTAGATTTTTCATCTACTGTTAATTTACTTTATAGCATGAGCAGGCATGTCAACGTCTTTAATATTTTACATGCACAACTTAATGATTTTATCAATATGGGATAGCATAAATATGCTTTTATGCATTTGTTTCAGTACCCAATTCCATTAGCAATTACTTTAATTCACCTGTGCACTATATGGTTAATTTCCTTTTCCTTTAGGCCCGGATTCAGGAAAGTACTTAAGTGTTTCTTTAATTTTAAACATAAGTATGTGATTAAAGTTAAGTATGTGCTTTCCTGAATTGGGGTATTCAAACAGAATTAAAGGGCTGAGATTCAATATTGCTGGAAAATTGTCAGTATTTTAATACATTGTAATAGATGCCACGTGGAATGTTGCACAGAAGATGTGAAGTGATATTTATCTTTCATGAGTTATATACAGAATTATTTGAATCTTGAGATTATTGAATGTGATCTGCATATAAATAGTGGAAATTGTGGTTAACAGACCCACTTTTAAAAGAGAGCTACAACATCTTTTACACTCATTTCCATTGACAAAACACTAGTGATTTGTATTTTAAAAGCTTTGGGACAAAAAAAGGCTGCTATAAAAGGGCTTTATTATACACATACAAAAATGTTGGAACCTCACATTAGTTTTATAGTAGAATAAATTCTGCTCCAGAGGTTACTACTTTGCCAACTTTTTCCTATGGAGACAGCAAATCTTTCTCTATGAAATACAAGGGTTGGAACACATTATACTCGATCAGCTGAAAAGAATGTGGATTTCTGCAGACCCAAGTAAGTGAAATAAGGTTTTTAAAAAAGGAAACCATATTAAAATGTATTTTATATTTTAGTCAACAAATTAATATATATTATAAATGTAGGATTCATACTGGTGACTAGAGGTAGAATTAAATAACATAAATGAAAAGTTGATGTAACACTTTCTAAAACATTTTAGAATTTTCCAACTATAAAAGGGTTTTATTTTGATTTTTTTATTATTTCAAAGTGTACAATATGGATGATAAATTTACCTTCTAATCGCTACATCACTGAATTTAAGTCATCTGTTTACAAAATTAGGGCCAAATCCTCACTAGTTCAAATAATCCTATTGACATTACTGAGGTCTGTCATATGAATAGGGTGACCAGGCAGGTTTTGGCCATTTAATACAAAGCAGTGCAAGTATCACAGAACTATATCCTGCCATCATTTCAGATGCAGAACTTTCTTTGAAGTCAGAGAAAATAATGCAATGCATAAAACCTGATTGTAGCTTATGGCTCTTAGAGAAAATCAGTGATAGACTGGTATAGTGAGCATCTAACTTTGGTAAATAATGGAATTTAGTTATCTAGCCCCCTGCTAGTAGAAGGTCTGTTAGAAGCAGCTCCCAGAGGCACCAGCTCAGAACCAATGGCTGGGGGAAAAATGACAAAGTGAAATGTTTGTTTGGAGACA
Organism: Terrapene triunguis; assembly: GCF_002925995.2. Lineage (NCBI taxonomy): Eukaryota > Metazoa > Chordata > Testudines > Emydidae > Terrapene > Terrapene triunguis. Next base: position 19,246,317 of record NW_020664435.1, on the reverse strand, counting down.
CTGGGAGCTTATCCGGAGCCTTCAGAAAGGAGCGAGGCTGCACGGACTCCAAAGGTCTGTCTAACCTGTATGCTTGATACATGGACAGCCTGTGAGGACTAGGCCAGGGAAAAGGAGGCACAGTTACCAGGCCAAGAACCTGACTGACATACAGTGACACCTAACTGTAGGCCCAGGATAGCCTGCATAAAGCCTGGGTCCAGACAGCCACAGTGTTTGGGAGAAAGGACCTGGCTTCAAGGGATCAGGCTCTAGCAGCAGGAGGAGACAACTGCTCAGTGGTAAGAAAAAAGACATGAAACAGATGTTACTACCAGGGCTGATTAAATGAAGTTGCCTGTGTTGTGTACCTTCAGGAAAGCCAGTAATTAGGGGAGAGATTTTCAAAGGCACGTACAGCAGTTGGGCATCTATCTCCTATTGACTTTCAAGGGGTGCTGGGAACATAACTGCTACTGTGAAAATCACCGACTAGAATTGTTTTACATATCAGTCTTGAAATGTTTGAAGTTTATGCTTTAAGGAAAAGTTTCTAGGAAGTTATGTGACTTAATCTTTTCAGAGTTCCACCTCTGCACCCACCTCTCAGCAAGTGAAAGCACACCAGACTTCAGCAGCACTTAATCAGAATAATGCAACTGTAAAACTCTTCTATGATTTTCATGTTAAGGAAATCTATGACAGGGTGCACTCGCCCCACACTGGACTGGGAGGGGAACACTATATTGTGGGCTAAGGAAGCCATGTCCCCTCAACTCTACTGGGCATGCTCCAAATGCACCAGTATAAAAGGGAGCAGCTCCACTCAGTTGAGGCTGACTGCTGGAGAGTAAGGATGCATGCTGCAGGCTCCAGCCACGGATCAGCCAAAGCCAGAGGCCATGGGAGCTGGAGATGCTGCAACCCAGACAGATGCCAGGCTACCCACAGAGGCCCTGAAAAGTACAGAGTTGCCGGGGACAGCCCAGCCCAGGGAACCCAGAGACAGCCAAGACATGCAGACCGAAGCGGCAAGAAACATGGTAGAAGCCCAGGGGAAATAAATAGTGGCCCAGTGGCTAGTGAACTGGAGTATGGAGTCAGTGTGTTTTGGTCGGACTCTCCCGTGCTGACTTAGTGGCACGTGCTCCTGTCACTACCAGGACCCTGGGCTGAGGCCCAGTGGAGAGGGAGGGCCTGGATCCCCTTACCTGGCCAGCCACTACCCCCGTTTCTGGGCATGGTGGCCCCCTACCCCGACTGAGGCCACTTGGCCACTAGGCCTTATTGCTCTGTGACTGGGGGTGAATCCATTGACTGTGGCCACTGGGCCATACTGCCCTGTGAACGGGGGTGAATCCATTGACTTTGATCACTAGCCCTTACTGCCTTGCGAAGTGGGGCAGTTCTAATTGACTTCAGCCATGAGGTCCTACTGCCCTGCTAATAGGGGCAAACCTATTGACTCTGGCCCCTGTGCCACCCTGCCCTGCTAACAGGGGCAGATACAGTGACACAGGTCCCCAGGCCTTGCAGCCAAGCAAATTGGGCTGAATCCATTGACCCTGGCCACTAGGCCTTACTGCCCTGCCAAGAGGGAGAATCTATTGACTCTGGCCATTGGGCCATACTGCCCCACTGAGCAGAGCTAATACATTGACTTCGGCCATTAGACTTCATTGCCCCGCTAATACAGGCGAGTATATTGACTCTGGTTACGGAGACATAGATGCAGGTGACATACACCCTGCATGCTTACACCTAAGGGAGACAAGGCACACTCGCCCCACCCTAGATGGGGTCCCCCCAACCTCTTGTTATTTAAGGCTAGTCTACACTACCGCACTACTCCACTGATGCAGCTGTGTTGTCGTAGCCCATCTGGTGAAGACACGCTATGCCAAGAGAAGAGCGCTCTTCCATCAGCATAATTATGCCACCTCAGCGAGAGGCAGAAGTTATGTTGGCAGGAGAGTGTCTTCCATCGACTGAGCGCTGGTGTGGACATCGACTTAAACGGTAGTGTAGACAAGCCCTTAGTAATTTCCCAATTTGACCGGCAAATATGTGATGACATTGGACCCAGGGGGCGCATTGATCCAAAGGTAGACAACAGAGCCCCTTAGGAGGGTTTTACTAATAAATGGGGTTTTACTAATCCTGGGAGGCAAGGGGGAGCTAAAGTTATTATAAATAATCATAAGACCCTATGATAACATTAGCTCCACATGATGTATTGGCAAAATGTCATGGTAAGGAGCCCATTCTTGACAGCATGCTATCTGCCACACAAAATAATATATCCTCTGAAATGTTGCTCTTAAAAAAAAATGTGGGGCCTGATCCAAAGCCCAGGGAAATCCAAAACTGAATAATGTATAGCTCTTACAAATGTGCATGGACAAGCAAAGAGGCCAGCTGCAGGAAGCACTGGGTATGATCCCCAGATAAAGTCACTGAATGCTATTATCACCTTCCTAAAAGACTGAAAAATATGGAACACAAGTTACAGCAGTTAGAAGCAATAAAGTCATCCGCCCTTGCACTGCTGACAGCAGAAGTTCACTAGTCAGTTCTGTCTGAGCAGCACATTCCACAGGTTCGGTTTGGTCCCACTGCAGATATTTAAATCATGCCCATAGTGGGGTTGGGGATGAGGAAACCACATATACCTTTTCTCTGGTATCTGTCATGAAATGACTTGGTGGCTGTTACACACACTGGACTTAATGCTCACCTAGCTTACACTAGCTAGTATAAATGAGGAGGGGCTCCACTGGAGCAATGGAGTTACCTGGTTGTAAAATTGGTGAGAGAGGACAATCAGACCCATTGTTTAAACTACGCCCCCATCGGCCATGGCTGTTCTATGGTCCAGTTTTACACACTGTTACTCCCACGAGCAGCCCTTACATGTGCAAGTAGTCCCATTGACTTCAATAGTCAATGCTTACAAAAGCCTAAATAGCAGCACTTAGATACTATGATAACATTAGATAGAAATAGCCCTTAGATTTTACAAATGATGTAGCCAAATTCTCAAAACTGAAATATTATCAGATCTAAACATCCCACAGCTAATAGAAATTCTGTCTGACTTGCTCATTCTTTTTTGTTACCTTCTCTTTTGATATTCAGACACCACGTGTCTTCTCAGGGGACAGGAGGAGTGGTTTTCTTTCATCTTCTGAAATTACTCAAAGCAGCATTTCTGTGCATTCTTTTTTCAATACTGAGCAATTTAAGTGAGGTAAAATCCACGGGTTTTTCCCTTGCTCAGTTCATGTAATAGTTGTCACAAATGAATGTAAAAGATTCTAATACTGTTCTACAAGACCGAAGGATAGTTTGGAGGTATCTGATTCTCATCTGTTTTAACTGAGTTGTCCAAAAAATAGAGACACTGGACCACATTGCCCCCTTCTGTGAAGAAACCCATTGAAGGGAGGCAGAGAATCAGGAAACCTTGAGGAGTTGCTGGCATATCGTGTCCTTAGAGGAGTAAAAGCAGCAAAGAGTCCTGTGGCACCTAGTAGTTTGGGACACTGGGAATTAGAGGAGTTTGAGGCCTCCCCAGGATCTGCAAAGAAAGGGCCTCCTGGAGTGGGGAAAAAAGCATGTGATCATGTAATTCAATGGGGGTAAATTAAGCTTGCATGGGCAACCTTAATTCTGACATTTAATTTCTGAGTGCTTGACTTTGTAACCTCAGTAGCATTTTTTAAAGAAATAATAATAAAGGGAGAGGGACTGGCTATATCAAGTCACTCCCATCCTTCATTGGATGGAGGGGGACAACACCAGATGTTACTTGATGGGGAAGAAGGACTACCAAGCCCCCCTACAGATATTGGAGAAGATATCAGGCTGTAGTATCTTCCTGTAAACCTGGGGCCCGTTCTGAGAAGGGGGTGGAGGGGCTAATGTCATGGACCCTTTGGGTTGTAAGGAACTGTTAGGAGAATAAGTCCAGAGGGGCTTGATCAACGTTTTTCCTATTTTCATACAAGCCTCCGGTAATTCTATGACCCTTTAGAGGATTATCCTCAATTAAACTGAACTAGAAACCTTTGGAAGTGCTCCCATTGCTAGGGACGGTATTCTTGCTAAAATAGGTGAACAGTTTATCACTGAGATTTGAAACAGAGAGGGTTGCTTTTAAATGAAATTGTTTTAGGAGTTGATTGTATTAAATCAGACATTCTATAAACATGTCATTTTTTAGCATGATTAGCATTCAACATATTTTTCAGTCTACAGGAAAATCAATCAACCCTTTCCCTTCTTTGGGAGTTCTTCAGTTTTTAGTTTCACATTTTTCTCATACATCTCAGTGCCAACAGAGGTCATTATTGCCAGCGACTGTGACTGCAACTCTTGATGACAAATAGCTCACTTCAGCATGGAAATATGATTTTGTGGGGGTGGGGGAACTGAACTATTCTCACTAATAAGTGTCTGAAGGATCAAACTCTAAGTAAATTGAGGCCATCTAATAATAGTATCAGCAATGCCTTGTATAGTTAAATGGGCTAATGACAATTAAGGATGTTTGCTTTTACTGACAAACAAACTATCCTATAGTCTGGTGTGTGTCTATGATTCTCATTAGCATCAGGATGGACACATGGGCAGAGACGGCATACACAAATCCAGTGTTTAACTGGTCAAGCCATTTAGGTGCAGCCCTGCATTGATGCAGTGCAGAGCAGCCATATTACAGGGAGCCCTCCATGGGCCATTCCACCTCAGGGAGGAGCAATTGTTCCTAGAGCTCCCTGAAATGAGGGGAAAGTGCAACTGCTAATGCCTCTCTTCAGGGCGGACTGCCTGGCTACTTCCACTGTCTGGTGGCATGTGAGGCTCTTGTGAAAATATTGCATCCCCAAACCCACATACAGGCATAGTCTGATTGTGTGTGTGTGTGTGTATGTGTGTGTGCATGCGTGCACACTTTGTGGTGACTTAGTCCACAGAGCAGCTCAGCACTATCTGACCCCTAGCCCAAGTGTAAAATGAAAGTGAAATGTGCCAAAATGTATTTGTTCACTGAACAGCCTACTGTACATCTGTTGGGACTGCTTCAGTTGCTCAGTTGGAGAGTCACCTTAATCTGTGAATGGAATTAAAGGACCACATTTTAAAACAAAATCAGTAACGTTATTAGCCTGACAATATGATGTCCAGAGTATTATCAGTGCCAAAGACTCCGCAGCCATAACAATAGCACTAATCTTTAGACGACTGACATCCCTGCACCTTACATTTTTGTGCTCTTGGCCATCACTGTAGTATCTGACCATCTTCCATATAAAATAGCTCCTGGTGAACTCGATGGAGTCTATGGCGATTCTCTTTTTGGTTATTAAAAGCTTTGCTGGGGTAGGTTTTTGCTGGTTATTTTTTTTTCCAAAATGGGGGCAGATAAAAGGAGCTGATGTGAATATCATTCCATTTAAGGTGGAAAAACTCTTTAATAAAAAAGGTTTTGCAGCCATAGGCATCGACTCCGTGGGTGTTCCGGGGCTGGAGCACCCACGGGGAAAAAAATAGCGGGTGCTCAGAGCCCATCGGCAGCCCTGCCAATCAGCTCCCCCTCTGACCTCCCAGTTCGCCTCCCACCCGCTGATGGGCCCTGCCGATCAGCTCCTCCCCCTCCCTCCCAGCACTTCCCCGCACTCCTGCCTGCTGCGAATCAGCTGTTCAGCAGTGTACAGGAGGCGGTGGGAGGAGGGCAGGGGGCAGAGTGAGGACAGGATGCGCTTGGGGAAGAGGGCGGAACAGGGCAGGAAGAGCCTGGGTGGAGGTGGAGCAGGGGCAGGAAGAGGCGGGGTGGAGCCTTGGGGGAAAGGGTGGAGTGGGAGCAGGGCCTGGGGCAGGGAGGGGTCAAGCACTCCTGGGGAAATTAGAAAGTCAGCACCTCTGTTTGCAGCATTTCCTAATGATGGTCAGAGTCTTTATTCATTTAATCTCCTCTAGAAATTTGTTTCACAGCCTCTCATTCGCACTCTTCATTCTGGCCTTTGTATCTGCATTGTCTCAGATGAGCACAACTGTCTTGAGGGTTCCTAAATATATATATTTTTTCTCTCAGGTCAGATTTTCCTAAAGGCATTCATCTTGCCCTCTACAATTACTCTAGCAGAGTTTCATGTCCAACCTTTACATCTGCAAAAACTTGAATTCTGCACATAAATCATATAGTTAACCCGTTCATGTGTATGATTTGAGTTGTACATGTAAAAAACAAGAGCCCATTCCTGTTCCCATTGGGAGCACAATCAGAACCATAGGCATGAAAAATTGTGGGCTCAAGTCTTTAGGTCCCTTTTGAAAATTTGGCCTTTAATCAAATGATTTGTCAAAATACTTAGGATTTAGGGAAAATCCAGATGTGGAACTTTATTTATTCCAAGAAAAGAACGACAACTCAAATATATGACTGGAAAGTCTCCTACAGAGTAAATGAAGAATCATTGGACTAGTGATAGTACTATATATCACGCTTTCATCTGGCAGATTAACAAGCACAAACACATTCCAGAGTATTAACAGAAGCACGGAAGCATTCAAACCTTGTAAATGAACAGACTTGGGGTCCAGTCCTGTAAAGTGTTGAGTATTTTCAACTCCCACTGTTATCAACGGGAGTTGAAGGCACTTAACACCTGGCAAGATCAAACCTTTACACCGTAAATACAGTTATTTCTAGAGGAGGGAATTTTCTAAAAAGGCACCTAAATAATCCCCTAAAAGAATGTATTGCTCAATAATAGGAAGGATGGTCCAGCCGTTAGGGCACTAAGCTTGGATTCCAGAGACCTTGCTCCATCACAGACTTCCTATGTGCCCTGGGGCAAGTCACTTAGTCTCTCTGTGCCTCAGTTCCCAAAAAATTGGGATAATAGCACTTCTGTATCTCACAGGGGTATTGTGAGGCTTAACACATTAAAGACTGTGAGGCACTCAGATGCTACCATCACAGGGGCCATGGTAAGCAAAAATTACACTGTTAATGAAGCATAACAGATTGATTTATATATTCACCACATTTTGCCTCACTTGAGAGAGAGGACAATGAAATCATAAATTACAATAACAAAAAAGTCAGTCTGTACACTTCAAAATCCAGACACTGTGTTTCAGTGGAATTCAGCTATTAACGTGTACGTTAATTTTTGGCCTGCTATCATTTAAAGCTATTTTTAAATGAGATGTCACTAGAAACTTGCTTACTCTCATCATTTTTGAAAGCTATAAATTACAGCTATCAATGGAGGAGTGAGCACTAGTTATTCCTTCCCTCCCCGTCCCCTCTTCGCCCCACCCCCACCAGTGTCAATCATTTCAATACATTAATCAGAAATATTAAAGGTTTGGTTCCTTTAAAAGGAACACCCCACCCCACCCTGCACGCACTTATGCGCACACACACAGTTTCTTATTTTTTTACATTCAAGGCCAGTTAGTCTATTGTGCTTAAATAAAACATTTTTTAAAGGAGTATACTGGTTTATAGAGAATAGACTGGTATTTTTATTTGGACCTGGGGAGAGCTATCCTAGAGCTGCTTAACGTGTTAAGACTTGATAGATCATATGCATGTTTCTCAATGATTTCCAGATGAAACCTGCTGAAATGTAAAAATAAAAAAGTTTTCTAACTGCCAGCCAATTAAGCTCTATCTGGACCCCAAGTCAAACTGAGTCCTTTCAGGCTCACACAGCGTCAGCAATAAAAATTCTACAGCTGGAACGCAATTAACAATTCTGCGCATGATACATGAGCCAAGTTAGAATCTAGCTCACTCTCTCAGAACTTGTTGATTCTATTTATTATTTTTTGTACTGTGGTAGCCCACTAGCCTCTGGGTATTAGGTTACTATTGTGCTAGGTATGAAAAATACATGTACTGACAGACCAATTCTGCCCCAAAATGTTTACAAATATACAGGGCTAATGAGTGAAAAGTTTTAAAAACTCAGGCCTGGGCTACACTTAAAATTTAAATCAACATAGCTGTGTCGCTACAGTCAGTGCTACGGTGCCATAGCTATGACAGTATGATCTCCATCATGTAGACATGGCCTTGTATTAGTCACTAAAATAAATGGGTGTGATGCTAAATATACTCAGGGAGCAGACCTTTTGGGCAAGAAGGTGCTATCTTTACATAGTCATTTTTTAGAGCATGAGTTTGCGTATGCAAAGTCTATCATTTGTGTATATGTGCTAGTGTTAAAAATGTGTGTGAAAATGTGCACAATGAATGTATACTATTTAGGTTATTGCATTGTGTTCATCAGCATGGAATGATGTGTTCCTGGTCTGAAATTCATCAATGAATAATCTGACTTTGCATGGAACACACACACACACACATTCAGCCCACAGGAAGGTTATAGAGCTGTAGTGGAGCCCTTCTGTTGCAGTTATTCCACTCAATATGCTAACGTAGATGGTATAGTTTGACAGCAGCTACCGGTAGTATCTGGGGAGAGACGGAGCTGGAATATGAATTCACGACTCCTGCACATTCCAGTATTGCCATCTTTTGCAATTTTATTGCAAGTCTGGCAATATTGGGTGTTTTTTTTCCTAAAACTCCAGCTCCTGGAGTTAAGTGATTAGGGAGAATCTCTGCTTTCATTTTTTTAAAAAAAATTAAATCAGTTTCAGGAAAACATGAACCCTAAAGGCTAAAAAGCAGAAGGCAAACAAAAAGAGCCAAACATTTTATTATTTTAATAATATGATTTTTAAGTTAATCTTGGGATTTTGAGGGGGATGTGTAACACATCAGTTTTGACCGGCTGGGTTTGGCGGTACTGCCCTCCTAGTAGAAATTACAACAGTAAATTCTGTGGTTCTGAAAATGTGATCTGCAACAGAGCCGTGGGAGGTGAGCAATTTGGGGTAGTAGCGAGGATTTGTTGTTGGGTGGGTTGTTATTTTTTTCTTCATTTTAGTAAAAATAAATTTAGAGTTCAGTGGGAGTTAATGTACTCGTACAGAAAAGAATAGACTGTACATTAAAACACACATTTACAAGATTTATACAACTGTAAGTGGTTGATTATGCTATATCAAATCCATAGCTATCTGAGTTCACAGTTGAGTCTATACTGCACACTATCGTCACTCAAATTTCTTAATAACTGTGGTGAGAGGACCCAGATTCTCCTGCTCCAAAAGCACACACCCCTCCTCTACAGAAGAATTTCTGCCAGCTGCTAGCACTAATGTAACTTTAGCGCCCTCATGGTCAAGATGGAGTCTGCTCTGCAGGCAGCTCTGGCCAAGAGAAGGTGCGCGCAGGAATGCAGCAGGAAAAATCCCTTCCACCCCAAGGGCACCTGTTCCAACCCCCCCAGAGTGAGAACACACACACACACACACACACACACACACACGAAAAGTACAATGGATATAAGAAAGGGAGATATTTATTTACAGAGGGATGAGAGGAGAAAAATAACAAGGGGAAATATAGGGAGAGCAGTAAAACAGGGTTGCATTCAAACCAAGGCCCCACGGGCCCAGTGGTAGCACAGTGTGGAAGGGCAGACACTGAGCAATGTGTCTGCACACAGAGTTCAGGAGTCCTGAGCAAAGTTCCAGTCCAGTGGTGAGTCTTGGGTGCTCCTGGTCGTCTTCGGCACCAGTGAACTTTCCCCCAACAAACCCCTCTGGTGCCCTCTTCTGCCGCTCTCTGCAAAGCCACACTGAGCGACCACCTCCCCACTTAACTATCTAGCAACCTCCCTCCTTGTTCCCAATGCAGAGTCACAAGCCCCAGTACTCACAGCCCCATGCAGCTCTGGGCAGCCGTGATACTGGGTCCAGATCCGGCCTCTCCTCGGGCGATTCCTCCCTGGCACAGTGCTTCTCCTGGCTCCTGTCCTGGGGTGTCCCTGATCGGCCGCCCTGGCCTTCCCAGGCTTCAGGCAGGTTCTCTGCTGCCTCACTTTCTCTCTCCCTCTCAGCTTCAGAGTCACCCCCTTGAGTTTCCCTCCTTTTTTCCTCACTCTCTCCCTCCCCCCAGGAAAAAGATTTAAAGGGGCCATGCTCTCTAAACCCCAAAAGGGTTACACTAAGGGCCTATGAACATATATGAACATTTCTGATTCTAATAGAAGGCAGTTGTGTGCAAACACACATGTATGCACACTAGTTCAGTACAATACCAAGACCCCTTGCAAATATAGCTACTGCATCTTGATCACATTTATTAAATTGTCATCACTTAAGCAATAGAATGGTTTTTACACGACTGACACGTCTGATGTGTATTTATCAGAAACAGGATTTCTATCCATCTTTCATGCAGTACAAAAATACGTTTATGAAACCACAAAACGTAATGGTGCACACGTCAGTGCTTGCGGTTGACCTACTTTTTCATTTTTGTTATACACTTAGGGGCAGATTTGTAAGTATCTTCTGGATACCAGAAGTAAAACCATCTGAAATGACCAACTCAGGTGGTCTACAGCTGTTTTGCATCAGCAGAGCAGTACAAAGCACTGGAATTTACAAATAAATCTGGCCCATAATGTACTGGTTTATACATTCATTCCACTGTGAAATCAATAAGCACTTTTTAATTGGTTCCGATTCACGCTGAGACTGCTTCCTTCAAACGTGCACTAGAGACAAGCTTGTTTCTGCGTATGTCTATGAATAAATATGTACTTATCTGTAGACTAATGTATGTAACTGCATTGACTATGAACTTTAACACTTTGAACAGCAGATCAAATCTGTAACAGTGTCTCATATTTTGTATTAATTAGTGTTGCTTTAACTAATTGCTTTCGCTATTTTGTCTTTTTTTTTAATTTGAGTCAATGGACATTTTAGTTCTTCTCTTGTTTCAACCTTTGTAATCTGTGGGGAAGAATCTTCCTAGCTACTCAAAACATGAAATATTAAAAAGGTCAAAAAACTCGGTGTTATGACTAGAGCAGAGTGAGACATAAATTATGTAAAATGGGACAAACTCTGCTTGCATGTTGATGCAAATGCATTGACTTTAGTGTAGGTGCAGCTAATGTAGCCAGCACCTATGAGCGTTGTAGCCTTCCTCAGCTGTGTACTTTATGATCTGATCAGGAAAAATGACTGTCTTTAACGAACATCAGTATTTGGGCCTCAATCTGCTGTGTCGTCACAAAGATTTCACCTCCAACAGCACAGTGACCCCATTTCGAGTTCTTGGTTCATCATTTTTGGCTGCCGGTTAAGTTCTAACTCAGAGGTAGAGTTCTACCTAAGGATAACCTAAAGAAAGCAAATATGAAAATATATAACGGTTGTAATTTACACATAAAGAAAACATGAGGGAAGCTCAAATTTAACATCTACTAACCTATGCACAGTGCAAAGGAAAAACTGCATTTAAAACAGCTCCACCACAGCTTCTTGACCAATCGCTGCCACTTTCCTGGCACACTGGTCAGTATATGTGTAGTTCTATAGGTTAATCCTAATTTACTCACTTTATGGGTAATAAACTCATCAAGGAGGAAATTAGCATGACCCTCTGTCCATCAGGATTTCAGGGTTTGTTTCTAAAGTTTTGGCTCAACCAGATTATCTAAAAAGCAAGAGGAAAAAATGACTATTACCATATGTTCAGCACTAACAGCCATTAATTTATGTGTTAAGAATGGAGTAAGATCACTGGCAACACACGTCTTCTGAATTATTCTAGATATCTTGAGAAAACTGTCAACCCAGTTACCAGCTAATCGAGAATTGTTTGTATATTGGAACCTTGCTTCCATTTATTGAACTGTGTGGAACTTGAGCAATATGGTATATGGTAATCATTCCACTGAAGGTTCTCTCTCTCCTGAACCAGTTTTGGTTTGTATCTTAATCATCAGAATTTGGGGATCCAAATTTACTACTGGTGTAAGCAGGCCGAACTCCATGGGCTTTAATGGAATTGCACCACCAATGCTGGGAATGAATCTGGCTTAAGAGTGTTTTATGGGGCTATAGAACATCCCTTCACTGGTTGAATCCAGAGACTGAATATACATGAAGCATGTAAAGCCCCATAAAATATTGTCCTGTAATATCCTGCTGCTTGGTTCTTCAGCTATTAGCAATATAACTTGTTTGAGTCTATATGTTTCACAAAGACAAACCAGTCACAGTATATTAACTGTACCTATTTCTCCCGTTTGAGTCCAGAAGTGAAGCCATGTACCCAATGAATGAGACTCATCATAACTTTCTCTGCTGCAGTATGCCATATTGGATATAAACAGCTATCTTTTTTGCCAACCCAGAGTGCAGCATCATGTATTCATAAGATGGGAAGAATTCTGGAGCAAAGCGTAGGTAGGAGAGGCAGATTAGCTTGAGACACCAGAATATATTGACATTTTATAAATTATTCTATCTATAATATAAATTATTCTACGATTTTTTAACACTTCTAAAATATCTTTCCCAAAAACATATATTTTAAGAAGTTCCCTATACCAGAAGCAGGGCCGGCTCTGGCTTTTTGGCCGCCCCAAGCAAAAAAAAAAACCTGCGGCGCGGCCAGAGCCAGGGTGCAGGGGGACTCCCTGTGCTGCAGATGTGCCCTGGCTAGCGGGGGAAGGGGGAGGGAGCGGGGAGAGAGAGAGAAGGGGGGTGGCCAGGACTTCAGCGAGGTGCTTCCACGCGGCCCCTCCCACCATGCCCCCTGCTGGGAGGGCTTCGCACCACTCCGGTCGGCTGGGAGGGAAGGACGCAGGCTGCCCTGCCGGGCTTGCTGCAGGGCGCTCCCGTCCTCCACGCTGCTGGCCCCTACAGGGGGCGGCCGGAGCGGAACAACAACAACAAAAAGCGGCCATGCCGCCCTAGGATTGGGCGGAATGCCGCCTCCTACAAGCTGCCGCCCCAAGCACCAGCTTGCTCGGCTGGTGCCTGGAGCCGGCTCTGACCAGAAGCATATTTGGGGGGGGGGGGGGGAAGTGTCTCACTTACCTATTATAGTCTGAATGAATGCTGAATTGTTTTCCCCATTAGAATGATCATCAATGTAAGAGTTGTCATTGAGAACATTGGATTTTTTCTAGAAGCTAGGATTCTGGATAGAGAAAACTGATCTTAAAAGGAAATCTCTTATGTACTTTCAAATATTATCATTCTCAATTATGGGATGAGAAACATAGAGGACAAGTATGTACCCATAGATTAGGGTTTTGTAAAGGTTATCCAGTTGTGAAATCTGAATTGAACTTCACATGCAAATAGATAAGACTTGCAAATGTTGTGGGCTCAGTAAATGAGGCTCAGTGAAAATTGGACCCTTACTGTTGATTGACTATCCTCTTTGCAGAGACATCATTATTTAATACTTGTATTTCATGTCATAGATGTGCATGGCACTTTAAGTAGAAACTAAAGACATGAGGTGAAATCCTGGCCCCATTGGAGTCAATGGGAATTTTGCCACTGACTTCAGTAGAGCCAGAATTTCAGCCGACCCATGAAGTTTACAATCTAGGGGCACAAACCCACAAAGATACTCCCATTGACCTCAGTGGGATCATTCAGAGTAGTAATTGCTATGTTGCTAGTGTTTACAATATTGATCCCTAAGTTAAATACAACAAAGCATGATGCAGAGAACAGTTATGGTGAAGGAACGAGAGAGGACAGAGATGAGATAGCTTGAGTTTACAGAGTTATGGATCAAATTAGGACGTTTTTGAGGGCACGAGAGTTTGATTCTGTAACAGCTCAGATGTGTAGTCTCCCCTTTCAAGCCTCTGTTTTGTTCATCCTGTCTCTTCTCATCCAGCTGATTGTTTTGTGATGAGAAATCACAAAAGAGCTGGCCAGGAAATGGACTTCCATGAAAAAAAAAAATTTTTTTTTCTATAAAAACCTTTGTCCTGAATCAGGCTGAAAATCCAAAATCTTTGAAATGAAGAATTGTGGACTTCCAGTTTCAGAAACACCAACCTCAACAATATCTCTGAAACGAAATATGCTCCCGTATTTCCTAGGCTTCCCGGCTTCCTGCTCCTTGTGTGCTGCTGAGGAGCAGGGAGACTGGCAGCCCTGGGAAATTAGATGCAGGGTTCCCAAGGCTTCCCGTTCCTTGACAGCCCACCAGGCAGGCTGCTAGGAGCCTGCAAGCCCTGAGTGTGTGGAAAACTTCTCTTCAGAATATTTCCAGCCAATTCTACTTCCATAGCTCTCTCCTTCACTTCATTTCCATGAAATCAGCCATGCAGTGTGATATCTAATCTAATCTTATCTATATATTCATTATGGCTCCAACTTTAGCTTCAAATCCTAACTTCTCTCTCCAATTAGTTTTGAAATCTCTTTGCTGTAGTGTATATATATAATCCCTGCAAATGCTTAGTTATTCCAGTTTGTGCGGTGCCCCTTGATCTGAGTGCTTTGCTTTTTGATACCTGTCTCTTGGGAGGAAGGAAGAGCGAGCACCTCCTTATCAGAAATATTTTGAGGTAGGCTTTCTAGTAATTGCACTGACAGTTTGCTCTTCCTGAAAAATCCTTTGGGGAGTACATCATTAGCTCATGTTAAATAGCACCATGGTGCTCTTCAGACCCAGTACTGGTTGGTGACAGCTTTGTATTAAATAATATGAAAGACCAAGTGAAAACCAAAATACAACTTCCATAGAATCATAGCTGCAAGTTTAGAGATAGAAAAGACCCGTCAGGTCACCTGGTCCGGCTACTGCAGGGTTGTTTCCTAATCATACTGCAATGCTTCCCCTTCACCACTAGCTTTATATAAGTGGGGCTAGAGAGATGATAGAAGGGAATGTAGAAGCTAAGTGGTTTTGCTGTGTTTCCTGTAGCCAGCTCTAGGGGAGACATCTGCTTTTGTAGTAGATAGGGCCCCGCATCCCAGAGATTTAGCCCTAATGATCCATCTGTTTGTGACTTCCAGGTTTGATTACTGCGTCTTATCATTTATAACACAAGCATCATCACACCCTGAAATGGCTCCAACTGGTAGAAATGCAGAAGTTTGTCTATTTTGGCAACACAGCAACCCTGCACTGTTAAAGGTCTCTGTGCTAATATTCTCAGTGCTCAGGAGCATTGACCTGAACTACCTGAAAGATCGCCTCTCTGCCTTCATGACCATTACGTTCCTCCACAGCTATGTACCTATAGAACTATTGCATGTATCAGCCAATAGCATGAGGTTTGAGTGCCAAAAACAGAATATTCACAGGAACTGCCCATATGGTAGGGTAATAGCCATGGATTTCAGTGTTCAGAAATGAATTCAAAGCCCATCGCTTGACTCAATGTTCTCACAATAGCTTTCCACATACATAGTTACCTTCACACACACTCTCAAACTATTACCCATTCAAGTTTTATTCCTACAACTGGGGAAGGGAGAATTTTTTTGTACATTGTTATTGTTACTACTTGGGAGTACTATGGTGACAAGTGTCTTAGACCTAAGGAATTGTGGTTTCTCCCCTTCATTCAGATACAACAGAGTTTCCATTGGTGTCAGAGTTGCAGGATGGTGCTGAACTTGATCCGCACGGGAATATAGAATAAAGATGTACCAAGCAAGTGTTACTGCTACAATCTGAAAGTAACAGAAGAGACTAGATTTAGAGAAGACCAAGAAATGAAGGAGAGAAGGCTGAGACAGATGGAGGACGTCCTATAGAAGGTGAACAGAGAAGGTCTGATGCCAGCTAATGGGCTTGGAGAGCTTGGCTTATGCTTTTTGGTACATATTTTGCAATCTGAACTTTGTATAAATGTAATGTAAACAGAATCCATTTGATCATTTCTAGTGTCTCAAACTTTTTCTTCCAGAAGTGTAACTTTTTTTATCTAAGGCATCCAAGTATGAAATACCTGCTGACCTAATCAGGTACCAGTGGCTTGGCCGGAAGGATAAATATTCACAGTGGTTTCAGTCACATCTCCATCTGTAGCATATAAAATAGTGCAACTTTATTGAATTCAAATCTGTCCTGACATTGGACTCTTGTTTCTAAATAATATTGCATCATATGCTTTTAGACATTATTTATTGTTCATTGGACCAATTCTCTGTGAGATGCAGGAGGTTTAAGACTTTATTGAACTCTTACCAAAGGAATTTCAGCATATCTGTTTGGACAATATTTTAAATTCTGGTCTCCTTTATTTTGATGGAATAATCTTGCACTGTTGGCATTATCCTTTAATAAAATATATATGTTGTTATATTCAAAGAAAAATGATCTCACCTTGTTTATTCAGATGCTTCCATATAATCTCCAGTTCTTTGGGTACTGAACTGAGAGTCAAGAGACGTAGATTGAATTCCTGGCTCCGCCACTGAGCTGATGTTTGACCTTGGGCAGGTCATGCTGTGTGGCTAAATTTCAACATCTGTGAAATAGAGATGTTTACCTGCCATTGTAAAGTATTTGGCCATCTATATTAGGCAATTGAGTTCCAAAGAACTGAAGTGTGGAAGGGTTACTACTTCTCTTGGGACTTTATTGCACAGTCGAATCATATTTAGTCTTTAAAATTTCTACTGATATTTGCCAAAATTTTGTTTTGCTCAATATCATCCCATTCCATTACTCCCTAGTTATATTCCCATGTACCTTCCTATATAATTCTCTAAATTTTATCCTGGCTCTTTGTTCATCACCTGCCAGATAACTTCTTCTCTCACTAGGTTTGTAAATCCTTTTGACAAAAGATAACATTTTCAAAAGTACCTAAATTACTTGGAAGCCTAAAATGCATTTTCAAATGCATCAGTCACTTACACTGTTAGTGCCATGGGCTCCCATCTCTGATACACAAGTTGTACAATAGTATAATTCTCTTGAGTTTAGTGGATCAACTCCTTATTTGAAATGGTATTAGTTAGAGGAAAATTGGGCCTACAGTGCCATGTTAACGATTATCGAAAATCAGAATTTTCATCCTACAGAAAATTCTGATATTTTGACATTTGTGTTTTTTTCCCAAATGAGACAAAAAGTTGAAATATATATTAAAAAAAAAATCTGTAAAGAAAAGTTCCAAAAATTTGATTTGTTAGAAAAATGTCAAAATAAAACATTTCCAAAACAATTTTTTAACATTCTTGACATGTTTTAACAACCTGTTTCATATGGGTCAATTTGACATTAATATGGGCTTCCCCTGACCTCCCACAGTGCCTCGTGGGAACTGTAGCTTGGGTTCCTCAGGCCCCCGTTCTCCTCTATAGGCCAGACTAATTGTCCAGACCACTATATCTCCCATGATTCACCACACTCACAGGACGTCCATGATGTATCATGGCATTCAACTAGAGAAGACTCCATGGTAGGTTGTCGGGCCTTCACTCATGGGGGAGAATAGGGGCATGAGTTACCTACAACTCTTATGAAGCATCACAACAACTCAGACGGACACAGATTAATGTCAAACTGACCCAAACCAAAATATTTCAATATGCTTTGACAAACTGAAATGTTTCAATTCAAGACAACCCAACCCAAAAATTAAATACTTGATTTGGATTTTCCCAACAGAAAATTTAGACATTTTAGCAAAAACAAAATTTACCCTCAGAAAATGTTGATTTTGGGGAATCAACATTTTCTGTAACAATAACATTTTGATGGAAAATTCTCAACCAGTTCTAATAATTTGCATATATCAACAAGCTGTCACTTCCTCTTTCAAAGTTCCTCTGTAATTGTTTTCCATTCTGTCAGACATTTACATTAGTTTGGTATTTCTGTCCTTCTAGATATGACTGTATCCTTTACAATCACTTCCATTATCAGGTAGATTTCATGCAAACTACAGTACTGTGTGGCTTGTTGTATTCTATTTTCTGTAGTTAGACCTTTTGTGGTTTTGTATTTATAGCACACATACTCTGAATAACATCGGACCTTCTATTTTTGGTAGCCCACAATGTATTTTTTTAAATTGTTGAGATATTACGGATCCTTCTCCTGCCTCGGTATGTAAAGCAATCTTTTCATATCTGATATTCCGATTAACTCCTCTTGGATTTCCAATATACTGAGTAAGGTATTTTGCTGAACCTCTTAGGAAGTGGAATAGAGAAGCCAAAGTACAAGAGGGGAAAGATGGACATAGGGAGGTAAAAGTGGCTTGAAGCTGGAGTGGCCTAGTGGCAAAATCACCGCCACTGTTAGGGGCTACTCTGACTTAGGCAGTCATGAGGTGAGTGCCACAAGGGCTGCTGTGCAGCACGGAATAGGTGGGAGGCTCTGTGTTCCCAGAAGCCTCTACACTGGAACTGAGAGGTAGCATAGGAGCATATTCACCATCCCAGAACTGCTTCAGCACCAGGAAAATTCCTCCAGGTGCTATTATGTATTCCCTTTACAAGTCCTATATGCTCTCAGAGGAGTGTAAACAAGGGCCACAGTGGAGACCAGGATCTGCCCACTGACTTTCAATGTTCTCTGACTGTGGGAAATATTTCACTGAGTTGTCTCCCATTATTAAAGAGAGGATTTACTGAAACTGGAGCTCATACTTCATGTCTATATTGGGGAAAGCAAGTTCTGTAAAACTGTCAATATGGCCTAGCATTTACTTTCTCTTTTGAATATGGTTCCTTTATTTATTCTCATCTCTGCTTTCAAATTAAACAAACGGTGCTCAAGGTCTGTCTGATATAGGGAAGGGGAATTTGATGTAGAATGGAAATCCCCAAATAAGTGCCTTTTTTTTTAATTATTTTATTTGCTAGGATTTAGTGTCACTAAAAAATTATGATGTGGACACACAAAACTGAAGTGCCCATTCCAAAGTATTCGGCAGTGCGGCATTGTTTGTGTGGAATTAAGAAGTGAGCATCTGGCCAAACTGTATCTGTCTAATGCTAATATGACTTTATTCTGAATATACTGTCTGATGACTTAATCGTTTTTAATATATTGTTTATGCCTGATGAACTCCATTATCTTCTCTTGCCTTACTCTGTATCTATTATGCTATGTGGACTTTCCGCTTGATGGAATTTTAATAGGGTTGTGTCTGCTACTGGTTTTCAGAGGCTAAATGTGTTGTATTATTTTTTTGACCTCTGATTTTGTTGTCTGGCTGGCGACATGTATACAATTTTCAAGAGGGGGGGGGGAAAAACCTTTCAGACAAAATAACTTCTACAAGCAATGCTGCACATTAACACTATTAGTAGAGGTTAGCAGAACTGTATGTAGCTTGTGTTGGGATTTACAGACCCCATACAAAGACTTGTCTACCTTTACAGCATTGCAGCAGCACAGCTGCGTCAGTGCCACTGTAGTGCTTAGTGAAGACTCTACCTACGCTGAAGGGACAGCTTCTCCCGTCAGTGTAGGTTTTCCACCTCCCCGAGAGGTGGGAGCTAAGTCGACGGGAGAAGCCCTCCTGTCGTCATAGCGCTGTCTACACGGGGAGTTCAGTCAGTATACCTGTCCTGAGCAGCATACTTATAGCGACGTACGTTTATAGTGTAGACCTGGGCTAAGGGAGTGAAGGAGCAATATTGGACCAGTGGGGCCCTGCCCCTCAGCAGCTGCGGAGCAAATTCCAAATGGAGGAGTCCTGGTGTCTGGCACTCTCAGTTGTGGGTCACATATCAATCTTAGGTCAGACTGTCAGAAAACAGGGCAGACACCCCAAACTGGAGTTTTATAATTATATAATTAGATTCCACAAAGCCAGTAACAAATGTATGCTCTGGATTACTATTAGTCTCACCATGGAGCCACTCAGTCCCCTTAAGCTCTCCAGAGGGAGGAAGCTGGTTTTCAGCTTCTGGGGACAAACTGATCCACAGGAGAGGGTCCGGATCATGGGTAATACCCAACTAGGAAGATAAAGGCCTGCCCCTTTTCCTCTCCCGCACTCTCTGCTCAGGGAGAATTACTGGACACTAGAAAGAGAGCTGGGGCATGCTCAGTTGACTGACTGAGCTACTGGGACTGATTGGGAACTCCTGCTGGGGAGAAAGCAGGCTGTTACCACACCCCAAATTGAAGAGAGAGTGGGGAGGTAAGAAGCAACCCAGGGAATGCTGGTCAGATGCACCGGAAAGAGGTGACCAAGACATTATCCCCTTTGGGCCCTGAGCTGGACCCAATGGAGAGGGAGGACCTAGGTCCCCCTACCTTCCCACCTTCCCAGGGTGAGAGAACTCCAGGGGTACTGGGGAATTGATAGGCCATGGCCTGCCCACTAGGCATGCTGGTTGTGACACTGCACCCATATTCTTCATAATGATGTTATTATGATATTTTATGCAAGATGGGTCATGTGAGATGTCATTGAAAAGGTTATGATTGGCTGAATATGATTATCCTATTTGTACGTGGTTGTGGGCAGGCGAGATCGAACCTGGGGCCACTGGACTAAATGCATGAGCCTCTACTGCATGAGCTAAAAGCCACATGGCTGTTAGCTCAGGCTGTAGCAGACTCATTAATCTCTAAGTGGTCTTGGTGCCACTACATGGGACAGAACACCACACGCAGGATGTGTGTGGTTACATATGAATGTATCATTTTTATATCTGAAGTTATGAATATTGACTGTATCTATTTCACACGTAGCTATTCCTGGGCAACGCCCACTAGGCAAATTATTCTCAGTCTAGATGGCTGGCTTGGAAGGGCCCATTCAGGTTAATGAGCAATTAGGAAGAAACAATAGCCTTAGGAGAAGCTTCTCTCCCACCTGGTGAGCCTTCCTGTAAATGCTCCAAACAACCCATGGGGGATGGCTGCTATGACTCTACAGGGACATGTGACCAGGTCAACCTGGTGCTGGACTCTATCTTGTGATGTCAGTCTTTTTCCATTAACTGGTGTGGGAGCCAAGCTTTGAAACAAAGGGTTCCAGCCATATGCAAAAGCTATATAAGGCAGAGGAGTGACATCATCTTGGCTCTTCACTGACTCCCCACCCAAGAAGACTCCTGGAAATACCTGAGGAACAAAGACTGAACTGGAGAAAGTGCTGGACCCAGGCTAAATGGATTTTTAGCTTATGAATGGAACATCTGGGGATTCCAAGCTGTAAAGCAAGTGCAGCTTCCCCTTAGGAATCTGCAGCCTGCTTGTATCATCACTTAGGGTGAGAATCTGCTCTTCATATCCAATCTATTTAGTATATTAAGCTTACTTTGCTATTTTGTTTATTTGCTAGTTAATCTGCTTTGATCTTTTTGCTATCCCTTATAATCACTTAAAATCTATCTTTTGTAGTTAATAAATTTGTGTGAAAGTTACTCGTGACCCTCCCCCCCTTAACAGCTAGCAGCCTTTATGTCAGCCAGCGGCCATTAGGGGGAAGCAAATACCTCACTACACAGTAACCTGAACTTTTGAACTGTCTTCTCTCCTCTGCCTTGAGGCAGAGGGAACAAGCCCCAAGCCGGTTTTCACTGACCAAATAGCAAAAGCACAGGTCTGACAACCACCAATCAAGTGTTAACATGGCAAGGGCCTTTGTCTGAATGTGTATAAAAAATCTATAAACTGTGTGTAAAACAGAGTTTTTGTACCAAGGTGCAAAGCTCTCCTTTCTTCTGCAGAATAAAGCAACTCTTCCTTATCCCTGTCTGGCTGTTATTGGCTCTCAGCTAGGTGGACCCGATATTTCGGTGACAGTTTCTGGCGACTCCGCCGGGACTCTCCTAGCTCGGACATTGGACTCCGGACGGCTGCGGCGAACTGGGAACGGCACCAACCGGGTGTTTCGCCCCTTTTCTTTGCTTCACCGCAGCCCCTGGGGTTCGTGTTCCGATAAGGTGAGTCCTAATAGGATAAGGAGACACTATCTGGTTCTGGTTCTGGTCTGGTTCTGTTCTGGTTAACCGGTTAATGAATTTCTGTCTTATACATTTGGGCGTTAGGTGTGTGAACGGAACTGAGCCTCTCATTTGTAATTCCTCAGAGTGGAAGCCATCGCATGCGATGAAGCTCTGAGGTCGAATTGGGATCCTTCTGTTCCGTCCCCTGTAGCGGTCAGTATTAGTAGAAATTCCTGTAATAGGATCCTATTAGGCCATAATTCCCTCTGTTCTCTGTGTAATTCTCTGTTAGAGTGTCAGCAGGCAAATGGGTGGGTCTCTGGTAAAACCCTCTAAGGATAGCCCTTTGGATTATATGTTAAGTAAATGGCCTTTACCCGGTGTTCAAAAAAGAAATAGTTACACCTTGTGTAAAAATTGATGTGGCTAGTGTTGTAAAAATTGAATTGTGGAGAGGATGTGCATTTTCCCCAGAACATGTGCAGTGTATATTATAGTAGAGGTAAAAGAAATGCAAACCTACCAATATAGGTTGTGTTGTCTTTTTCAGATCACTGTGTGTTTGAAAGCAGAAGTTAGAAGTAAAAGGCAATCAAAAGTCTGGGAAAGTTAATTGTGTCCCTTTTTAAGTAAAAATCTTTAAGCTGTGGATAGTTTTGGATCTGGAAGCAAGCCAGAAAGCATCTGTATTAATGCAATTTTCTAACTAATAAGGTAGAAGCCACTGAAACCTGGGCTGCCTATGAAACAAATACAAGGAAATATGGGGTAATTCCTCTGTTTTGCCTAAAATCAACAAGAGTATGTGTATATAAAGAAAATATTTTAAGCAATAAGTGACTGCCCAGAAGGGGTAGACCTCTGTTCTTTTGTCTTTCAGATCATCAGAGAAAACGGATGCCAGCTGAATAGCATTCAATGTACCATGCATTTACTGGCACAATAGAAATTATTTTTGTGTTCTATGGCCAAAATTGTTATTAAAATTTGCGTACCAACAGTCTTTGAAAGCAAGGACATGGAAGGTTAACCCATTCCCCATATTGCCCATGGGATCCTTCTGGCTACCTCAGATTTCTAGCCAGAGGGCTGGGAAGGGAGGAAAGCTATTGGACACCAGAGGTTGTACCGAGTGGACTCCTCAAAAGTGTGTGTGTTTGTCCTGGTTTGTTGCTCCAAAGCTCTGTAATAAAGTTATTTTACTGGAAGGGTGTACATGGCATACATTAAGTAATAAGACTAATGTACTGTATAATGGCAATGTGTATGTGTTCATTGTTGGGAAAAGGTGTATGAGTGAAGAGTGGAAGTTTCCTTTGTAGGTTAAAAGAACCCAAGAAGGAAAGAAGAAAAAAGAACAGAACGAGTTAACTGGAAAAAAATAGCTAGCAAGCTCAGTCCAAAGATAAGATGCTGGCCCCATCCAAGGACACTGCCCACAGCTAAGACTTGGCTGACAGCCAAGAAAAGGGGGGCCTGAATGTGCCCAAGCAACTATGAAATCTGCAAAACACTGCCAGGCATTAATGAAATGTGTTAGGTTTCTTTTCTCAGGCCTGATCTACACTAACCCCCCAAGTAGAACTAAGGTACGCAACTTCAGCTACGTGAATAACGTAGCTGAAGTCGACATACCTTAGTTCGAACTTACCGCGGTTCAGACGCGGTCCACACGCGGCAGGCAGGCTCCCCGTCGACTCCGCGGTACTCCTCTCGCCGAGCTGGAGTACCACAGTCAACGGCGAGCACTTCCTGGTTCGACTTATCGCGTCCAGACCAGACGCGATAAGTCGAACCCAGAACTTCGATCCCCAGCCGCCGAACTAGCGGCTGGGTGTAGACCAGCCCTCACAGATAAAAGAAGTGCTACCCAAAGACCCTAGCAGCCCTGCCATTCATTGAAACCAGGAGACTGAGTCTATGTAAAGTCTGTCAACTAAAGACTGCTTTGGCTCCATGCTGGAAAGGCCCTTTCCAAGTCCTGTTAACCACCAACACCGCTGTGAAGTGCCAAGGACTGCCTACCTGGACCCATGCTTCTCACTGTAAAAAGACCCCTCCACCTCGGGAGGACTCTCCGACTGATAAGCCTATTTCTCCTTCTAGCTCTGCTGTGCCTTCTGGACAGCAGGAAAAAGGGAAAAAAGACAAGGTGAAGTGCTAGTAACCTCTCCCTTGTCCACTGACAGACCTACTGTGCCTTTGAATTTTTTTTAGAAGACGCAAAACCATTACAGGGTGATGTGCTAGTAACCTCTCCCCTGTATAATGCTGAACCATGACTGTTTCAGGAAAAGAGAAGAAGGAACACTTGCTCCATTGAAACCACCAAAGTCCAGGGATTCCTGCTGTGACGATGCAGTTCTGGCGGAACCCAACTGAGAGTGCCAACTCAGGACAAATTGCTCAAACAGGGCAGTTACAGCCCAAGGCTGGGGTTTTTCCACCTCTAAGGCAAACCAAACCAGCCAGACTAAGAGGACTTCGGTCTCACCCCACTGGCTAACCGCAAGTCTCACAAGCAATCTCCTTAGGCACTCCAGTTTCCCAGTATTACCACCAGTGCCACTCGTTATGGGGACAAATGGTTATGAAAACCAAGACCCCAGAAAAAGAAAAAAGGTTCTCCTGATCCCATAGGACCAAGCCCCAGACCCAGGTCAATATACAAATCAGATCTTACCCACAAATCACGCTGTTGCCAATCCTTTAGAATCTAAAATCTAAAGGTCTATTCATAAAAGGAAAAAGATAGAGATGAGAGTTAGAATTGGTTAAGTGGAATCAATTACATACAGTAATGGCAAAGTTCTTGGTTCAGGCTTGCAGCAGCGATAGAATAAACTGCAGGTTCAAATCAAGTCTCTGGAATACATCCCCCGCTGGGATGGGTCCTCAGTCCTTTGTTCAAAGCTTCAGCTTGTAGCAAAGTTCCTCCAGAGGTAAGAAGCAGGATTGAAGACAAGATGGAGATGAGGCATCAGCCTTATATAGTCTTTTCCAGGTGTAAGAACACCTTTGTTCTTACTGTGGAAAATTACAACAAAATGGAGTCTGGAGTCACATGGGCCAGTCCCTGCATACTTTGCTGAGTCTCAAGGCATATTTGCCTTCTCTCAATGAGTCCATTGTATAGCTGATGGTCCTTAATGGGCCATCAAGCAGGCTAGGCAGAGCTAACACCAGTTTGTCTGGGATGTCACCCAGCAGCATAGCATAACTTTGAAATACAGACAGTATAGAGCCAATATTCATAACTTCAACTACAAAACTGATACACACATACAGACAGCATAATCATAACCAGTAAACCATAACCTTGTCTTAGACACCCCATTTGACCCCCTTTATACAAGATTTGGGTGCCACTACAGGACGTTGGTTGCAACAATGATCTATATGGTCCCAGATTATATCAATAACGTCACACCTGCCTACAAAAAACATTAAGAACTGACCCTGGTAAAAAAACAAAGAATTATACACTGGCAGGAAGAAACTTGTGGAATCCATGCTTGGGAATGTGATATAGTACTACACCAAAGAGAAATGTATTAAAATATCAATAAACTGTAATTAACACTAAACTAGGGACTGTTAAATTTTCATTACCCTTATCCAGTTTCCAGATCACCTCTACATACCCAAATTGTTCACGGGGGACTGCCATTAGATTAGCACAACAGAGGGCTTGGGTTATTTCCTCTAGAAAGAAGAGAGACTTGACCGGATCCCTATGGGATGGGGCCAATAGTGCAGCAGCAGTTTAAAATATTTTTAAAAGCCAAAAACATAATAAAAAATTGGGGCAATTAAAAAAGGCCACTAGCCTTATTTTTGGGGCACAGCTAACCCAGGTACAGGCTGGAATTGGTAAGCCCTTAGTTCTATGACCCAGAAGTTGCTGACAGAAATAGTATTAAATATCACTAAGGCTGGGAAGGCATTGCAGTGGGATCTAGCATGTTCAGGCTTGGCCCAGTGCCCTTACAGACACATCAGGAGTACTATCTGATCTGTGGCCATGAAGACATACTTGGAAACTTTCTGGGTGGAAGTGCAAATGTTCTCAATGCTCCTTCCAAGCATATGGACCAATAAGGTGGGTGTGGGCTCCCACATACTGAATCCCGCCAGGTCCATGGAGAGCATGTAGAATTAGGTAATTCACCGAGACATCTAAAAAATTAAACTACCGCCGATGCCCTGGTGGACTTGGCAACTGCACACAAAAAAACTAAGGCAGATGGTTCTCCAGAACCGCTTGACTCTAAATATCTTTCCCTCCAGCTTAATCGCAAATTGTGTAATGGGCCTGACAATTTTTAAGCTTGTCAGGCCCGAAGGGGGGACTGTGAAAGTTACTAGTGACCCCCCCCCCCTTAACAGCTAGCAGCCTTTATGTCAGCCAGTGGCCATTAGGGGGAAGCAAATACCTCACTACACAGTAGCCTGAACTTTTAAACTGTCTTCTCTCCTCTGCCTTGAGGCAGAGGGAACAAGCCCCAAGCCGGTTTTCACTGACCAAATAGCAAAAGCACGGGTCTAACAACCACCAATCAAGTGTTAACACGGCAAGGGCCTTTGTCTGAAATTGTATAAAAAATCTGTAAAATGTGTGTAAAACAGAGTTTTTGTACCAAGGTGCAAAGCTCTCCTTTCTTCTGCAAAATAAAGCAACTCTTCCTTATCCCTGTCTGGCTGTTATTGGCTCTCAGCTAGGTGGACCCGATATTTCTGTGACATTTGTTTTTGCTTTATCTAAACTAGTATGTGGAAATCATAACCAAGGGGCAGAAAGCTGTGGCATATTCCTCTCCACATTGAGGGAGGGGGCGAATCTTATGAGCCTATGCTGTACAGTTCCCTGTGAAGTACAAGATGGTATAATTTGGGGTTTATACTCCAGAGAGGGTGACAGCTTGAGGAGCTGGAAGGTACCCTAGCTGGAGCCTTCCCAGGGAGCTGCCTGCATGAAACTGTGGCTGAGAGTGTCCCTGTATATATGCTGGTGAAAGTGCAGGCTAGAGAGCGCTTTGCAGCTTGCCACAGCAGTACAATGTAAAAGGGAGTCCAGGCTGGTGGGTCGGGGGCTCAGTGGTATTTCAATTCCAGGTGGCACCCTGGGTGAACCCATCATACTGGTCTCTGAGTGAAACTTGCTACAAATTGGTGGAGAATGCTGGCAACCTGAAAGGGGCACTGGGGGGAGAGGGGGCGGAAGAGAGAGAGAAAGAAGGGAAGAAAAAAAGGAGGAAGGGATTTGAAGACGGACATGGACGAACTACTCAACTGGTCATGGAGCAGCAACAGCAGCAGGTCCAGCTGCTCTAGCAGCTAGTCGCTTGGCATTGGCAGCAAGCCTAGCAGCAGCAGCAACTCATTAGAGAGTTATCTACACAGCAAAGGGATCAGCAACAACAGCCAGTAGAACAGAGGCCCACAATTTTATAGCCCCAGAATATGCCAGGTGACCCAGTACCAGGAGGTGTCAGTCTGAGTCCCACACTAAGGGCTTGTCCACACTTACTGTGGATCGATGCTGTGGCAATCAATCCACCGGGGGTCAATTTAGCAGGTCTACTGAAGACCCACTAAATCGACCACCAATCACTCTCCTGTTGACTCCAGTACTCCACCAGAACGAGAAGCATAAGGTAAGTCGACAGGGAGAGTTTCTCCCGTCGACCCAGTGCAGTGTAGACACCGCAATAAGTTGACCTAAGGTACGTAGACTCCACCTATGTTATTTACATAGCTGGAGTTGCATAACTTAGCTTGACTTAACCTTGTAGTGTAGACCTGCCCTAAATATCCACTCTGAAACTAACAAAAATGGGGCTGGTTGAGAAACCTGTGCCATTCTTTGAGATGGTTGCCACAGTGGTCTGCTGGCCCGTGGATAGCTGGACCATTCTTCTATCCCCAGACCTCATGGAGATGACGCAGGCTGCAGATCGAAGCCTCGATTCAGCAGCTTGAAAGATTACCCTAGGCTTAAGGCAGCCATCTTGGATGGCTTTGATATTTTATCTGAAACTCACCGCCAGCGTTTCTGACGGGAAAGGTTCCCACCTGGGGTCATGACCTTGGAGGGTGGCACAATGTCCAAGAGAACATGGTTGGTGGTGGCTCCAGCCCAACAAGAAAATGGGAACCCAAGTAGCTTAAAGAGTTGTCTTGGAGCAGTTTATCCAAACCCTCCTGGCCAGGACAAGAGTGGGTGGTGCAGCACCATCCCAAAGTGTCCTTGGAGGCTGTAATGTTATCCAAGAACTATCTACTCACCACTGGTCCCAAAGTGGAGAACCCCCCCCCCCAGGTAACTCAACCCCACCCTGGCTGAGGCAGGCCATAGAAGAGAGAGCAAGAAAGGGATGGGGGGCAGGAGAGGGACATGGCAATCAGACCATGGCAAGACCACGGCCACAGCTCAAGGGTAGCATGTAGGGGCATAACCCCTCCAGGACCCAGGCCTAGGAAGTGCAACTCGCACAAGCAGGAGCCCTTCCCACCCCCAACTATCCAAACTTCCCTCAGGAATATTAAGCGACAGAAAGGACTAAGTGAGCTGATGAAGACCGATTTATTTTCTGACAGAGTTGAATTTATAGAGGAGCAGAGAAATGACCCAACCTTAATCCAAGCCTATGAACAGCTCTCCCAGGTTTATCAGGAGGTTAATCAGGAGGTGGCGGAACTGCAGCTCCTAAAGCAGTGGCCACATTTCAAGCTAAAAGGAGATAAAGCATATAGAGCGGAGAAAGACCATGAGACCAGAAAGCTTAAGAATCAATGCAACTTCTCGTCCCAAAGAAGTACTGGAGGGAAATAGTATGGTTGGTGCATGCAGTATCCTGTGGGGAACACATCAGTCAGGAGAAAACACTTGCGAGAGTGATGTTTCAGTTTTATTCACCAGGTGACTGCAAAGAAGTGTGAGAGTACTGCAACTCCTGCCCAGAATTCCAGGTGGCAAGTCAAAAGAAGGTACCCTGGGCCCCATTGATACCGCTTCCTGTGGTGGGAACTCCATTTGAGAGAATCAGCATGTATCTGGTGGGTTCCTTCAAAAAAAGCATGGCAGGTTACCAACACATATTAGTTATACTAGACTACAGCACATGATATACATTGAGGCAATCCCCCTCTACTCCATGAAGGCAACAACCCTCACACCAGAGCTCATAAAAGCATTCGCCCAGGTGGGGATCCCTCAGTAAATAATTACCAATCAAGGTACTAATTTTATGTCCCAGCTTATGAGAGACCTGTGTGGCCTGTTAAAAATAAAGACCTTAAGATCATTGATGTACCATCTCCAATCTGATGGGTTGATGGAATGATGTAATAAGACTTTGAAAAGCATGCTAAGGAAGTTGGTAGCCCTGGAACCACACCACTGGCACCAGTTGCTCCCGTCCCTCCTATTTGCCATCAGCAAGGTTCCACCAGTGTTAATGGGGTTCTTCCTATTTGAGTTATTGTATGGAAGGCAGCCAAGGGGAATACTGGACCTCCTTGATGAGACATGGGAGGAGCAAATTTCCAAAGAAACTAACATCAGTGTGTTCTACAACTGAGGGAGAAATTAAAGATCTAGAGCAAGTTCGCAAAGGAGAACCTAGTGAAGGCACAGCAAAGGCAAGGGCAAACCTACAAGAAGGGGGCCTGCATCTGGGAGTTCCAACCAGGGGACCAGGTATTACTTCTACTACCCACGTCAGCATCCAAACTGTTGGCCAAATGGCAAGGCCACTTTGAAGTAATCAGAAAGATCAGCACTGTAAATTACAGAATTCACCAGCCTGGAAAGAGGAAAGACACCAATTTGTATCATATCAACTTGCTAAAGGCATGAAAGGATTGGGAAGGGCTCCTGATAAGCCATTTTCCCCCAAACCAGAACTTGGCCACAGGGCTTCATATCGTCCAGCTCTGACTAAGTGCCACTGGGAGAGGGCCTGTGGGCGGAACCAGAAAAACAGATCCAAAAGCTTATCCAGTCCTTCTCTACAGTCTTTTCAGTGACGCCAGGTCAGACTCACCTGGTGTTGTACTACATAGAGTCTGAGCCAGGAAAAAAGGTGTGAGATAATTTTCAATTGTTGCTGAAACACAACTGGTAAACAGTGCAAAAGGAGCTGCAGCCCATGTTGGACGTTGGGGTAGTCAAGGAGTCACATAGTGAATGGCGGAGCAGCATCATGCTTATGCCTAAACAGGATGGGTCGACCAGATTTTGCATTGCCTTCTAAAAAGTCAAACATGGTGTCAAAGTTTGACACATACCCGAAGCCAATGGGTATGTGTCAAACAAATTGTTGGAGAGGTTGGGGGCCACCAGTTATATTACCACCCTTGATCTCACCAACGGACACTGGCAGATCCCCTTGAGCCCAGAGTCCCGAGAGAAGACAGCCTTCTACACGCCGTTGGGCCTATATCAATTCAGGATGATGCCTTTTGGCAGACACCTTTCAGAGGCTAATGGATAAGGTGTTACAACCTCATGACCAATATGCATCCATGTACACCGATGATATTGTCATCTATAGCAAGACTTGGAATGATCACACAAAACATGTTGCTGCAAACTTGCAGGATCTCAAAATCTCAGGGCTTAAAGCCAACCCATCCAACTGCCACTTAGCTAACCAAGAAGTGATGTACCTGTGACATACAATGGGGAGGTAGTGCCTACACCCCCTGGTCGGAAAGATGCAGGCTTTGGCAGAATGCCCCGTGCCACAAACAAAAAGTTCAGACTAAGTCACTTTTAAAAATGAGACTTAACCCTTTAAGTCACTTTGGCCTTGCAGTCCTGAGCAAAGCAATGCCTAAGTACCTTTAAAAATCTAGGCTTTAATGCATGGACTCTGTACACATTCACAATCACAGACCCCAAAAGCTTTGATTTTAGGATTGATATTTGGGAGCCACTGAGAAGGGGAATCAACCAACACCTAGCTTTCACATATGTTGTGATGCTACCTTGTGGCAAATCATTGTAAAATCCAAATACACTTATGATTCTTTAGTTGTCGTACAAGCTACTGTATACTTGCAGAAAAGGCCAGATCCATGAAAATAAGGCCTAGTCTGCAAATTGTAGGAACGGTGGCAATTTGCCTATTTAATAGAACGGACTATCATGCACGATAACTTAGTAGAGAGCTAGGGACAGATGATAATGCTGTGAGAACTATTTAATTTAAAATGGAAACTATGTTATTAGACAGCATATGTATATACAATAGTGTGTTTCCATAAATTTAACAGTGACCCTTGCATGAAATTATTCAGTCAGTCAGAGAATTACTGACTTCTGTAGAGAAACATCATTGTAATATCCCCTTTTGTGATTACTTGAGCCCTAAATGACTCAGTTTTATATTTGGGTTGTAATGAATTGGCTAGTGTACATGTGTACCGCTAGCTTCTAATGGACAGAATCAGAACTGCTCAGTCATGTGTTATAAACAGGCTTGGAAAGATTAGATTTTTATTGGTAAATGTTGGTAGATGTCAATTTCACTGCACACACACAAACCAATGAAATAATATATACACCAATAATAATCAAAATATACAGGTAAGCAAAGTAAGAAAAATGCTGCATGAGAACTTATTAGAGGTGGATTTAAGGCTATGTACATTGTACATTTTTATATGTGATCTTCACAAAATGTATTAATGGTTATAAAGCTTTAATTTCTTGAATCTCAACATCTACTGTCATTACATAATTATTTTCTGACCCCTGTTATTGTCTGATCCTCTCATAATTTTCCACAACTGTGAAAACTTAAATCGATAAAAATTGGAAAAATGCTTTGTCGTGGGGTAATTATACCGTCACCCCTTGGGGATGTTATGATCCTGCTGCCAAGTCCAAATAACCGCTCTTCTTCTCAGGCAGTATGACCTACTGGCCAGAGTCTGTAGAGCCTCCCTCCTGCACAGGGCGGCGTGGCTCAGCGGCTGGAGTCAGTAAGGCCACCCTCCTGCGCAGGGTGGTGTGGCCTAGCAGCCTAAGGTGGGGTGGGCACCACCCAGGAGTTGGTTGCTGGCTGGGGTAGGGGGCCCCAGGCCCTCCTACTCCACCGGGTCCCAGCCCATGGCCCTATCAGTGGCAAGCATACCTGATGGAGGGTCAGAAGGGATCCCTCTCAAACATGCTGACTCTGTTTCCAGGACCACAACCAGATCAACGTCTGGTTCCCCTGGGTTACTTCCTACTCTGTTTTTCTGCTCCATAGTCTGCAGGCCCTCTGGTTCTCTGGGGTAGGCGACAGGCCAGGATCCTGACGACACCTTCCCTGCTTGGGTTTCTGCAGACAGCAAGGTATTCTCCTGGGTCTTGGCACACCTGGTCTGGGGCTCCGACAGCTCCCGGGTCAGAGCCTGCAATGCACATCCTCTTTCCTCCTCAGTCAGGCCAGAGTGAGCTGAAATGCTCCCTTTTATACTGTGGGTCCAGTTGGAACATGCCCAGCAGGAGAGAGGGGACATGGCCTCCTCAGTCCATAGTATGGAGTTAACCCCTTCCGACCTAGTGCAGGGCAGGAATACCCCGTCACCAGTGTTCCCTCTAATTTTTTCCTTCCATGTGCGGAATAAATTTTGTTATGTGCATCATATCAAGGTAATGTGCGGATGTGTGCCACTAGTAGAAACAAAAAACCTAGATATAAGATATATTTTTTAAAAGTTACCATAGGGATAATTACTCCAGCCAAGACAGGTTAGGCATTTTAGAACTCACTACTCAAAGAATTAAATTTAAATGTAAGAGAAATAAAAATTATGAAAAAAATTAAAAGTAAAAAAAATAAAACAACACACTTTGAAAGAAGTATCAAGTAACAACAACAATATAAGTATGCATTGGGAAGTGAGTGAAAGACAGTGTGTGTTTGTGAGACAGAGACACTCTGTGTGTGTGTGTGTGTGAGAGAGAGAGAAAGAGAGAGAGAGAGTGTGTGAGACAGACACACAGTGTGTGTGTGTGTGTGTGTGTGTGTGAGAGAGACAGAGAGACACACATTGTGTGTGTGTGTGTGTGTGTGTGTGTGTGTGTGTGTGTGTGTGAGTGAGTGAGAGAGACATGTGCTGCCCCTTTAAGTACGCTGTCCTTTTAAGTAGATGGGCATTCAGCATTCTGTAGCCTGCTTGTTCAGACACAGCAACAGCTGCCAGCAAGCTCCCTCCATCCTGAGCCCTGTCCTGCACCCTGTCATGTCCTATCCCCCCACTCTGTGGAGATGAGGTACAGGGGCGGGAGGAGGGGTACACCCTGATATCAGTGCTACTCTGCACAGCCAGCAGGAGGCTCTCTGGAGCAGCTGGCCAGGGCTCCAAGGCAGAGGGCAGGAGCAGCGCAGCAGTCGCGAAAGGGACGCCTGAAGTGCGTGGCACTTGATAGCCTACTGGGCAGCCGCCTGGCCACGCAGCTTAGAGAGAACTTAGCACATCACATGCTTAAAAAATAAACACTGATATTATCCATCAAAATTATTTAAAAAAAAATAAAAATTGAATTCTGCCAAGCCTAGTTATCCTATAATCTGAACAGCTAATGGAGATTCTTGCTTAGACCAAGTGGTAGGGGCCTTTTGGAGCAGGAGGATCTGAGTTTATCTCTGCTCTCTCTGTTCCAAATAGCCATTTTGCAAAGTATAGTGATAGCAGGGATGTACTAGATGGCTATAGATTTCCCTTTGCATTAATAAAGCTCCAATCTCTGCTTTTTTCTGCAAACATTATCTTTTTTTGGGGGGGGAGCAGTTCACTTGTTATTTATTGCCCCTTATATTGTAATAAAGCTTGATGTAGCCATAAAAAAGATTGCTGTACTGTCATTTTATCTAAAAAGAGATAAACTATTTTTAAAGGGTGCTTAATCGTGTTCGTAAAGCAGTTCCCACTAATAGTGGAAGATTGTGAATATTTTATTGTATCTTTGAAGCAGCAGTTCTCCAAAACAAGACATGTCTGGACAGGGCTTATACTATTTAAGTAGTTAACTTATGTCATGAATTAAGTTCCTCCAGGGAATCTATCTGTATCTATATTTTGTCTTTGCTACAGTCCATCTCCATAGCAACATGTTTGTTCCCATGGAGAAAGATGAATAATTTTGAATTGAGCCTGCAATTTTTAAAATATGGATTCTGTTTTTTATGGAATAATTCTGGACAAGAAGAGCATAAAAAAGACAGAAAATACAGCTATTTGCCTGGGCTTCTTTCACCCCATCCTATCTTTTCCCTGATGTTCAGACTGGGAACAGCTTTATAAACATGACTTTAGGAGCTGTTATAAAATCTGTTTGTTTTTCATTCCAATTTGAAAGGTTCACTTATTGTATTCACTAATTGTGGTATCATACAGGGATTCCAATTTTTGGTTAGAAATTAAGATCTTAGTTTAAAAAAACTTTGGAGGAGGGGGAGGGCAAGATAGCTTTTAAAAGACTTTCAAGATAAGACAGGTCCTCTTCAGATTGTTCGCTGTAAATTACAGCTGGTATCACTTCCTGCTCATGTTTTCTGTGGTTCACTATTTGTCAGACATAGCAACAATATGGCCAATATGTTTTTTTATTGTATGGTAACAGAAAACATAAGAATGGCCCTACTTGGTCACATCAAAGGTCCATCTAGCTCAGTATCCTGTCTTCCAACAGTGGCCAGTGCCAGTGCCCCAGCGGGAATGAACAGAACAGGTAATCATCAAGTGATCCATCCCCTGAGGCTCATTCCTCGCTTCTGGCAACAGAGGCTAGGGACACCATTCCTGCCCATCCTGGCTAATAGCCATTGATGGACCTATCCTCCATGAATTTATCTAGTTCTTTTTTGAAACCTGTTATGGTCTTGGCCTTCACAACATCCTCTGGCAAGGAGTTCCACAGGTTGACTGTGCATTGTGTGAAGAAATACTTTCTTTTATTTGTTTTAAACCTGGTGCCTATTAATTTCATTTGGTGATCCCTAGTTCTTGTGTTATGAGAAGTAGTAAACAACACTTCCTTATCTACTTTCTCTACACCATTCATGATTTTATAGACTTCAGTCATATCTCCCCTTAGCCGTCTCTTTTCCAAGCTGAAAAGTCCCAGTCTTATTAATCTCTCCTCATACGGAAGCCATTCCATACCCCTAATCATTTTTGTTGCCCTTTTCTGAACCTTTTCCAATTCCAACATATCTTTTTTGAGATGGAGCGACCACATCTGCACGCAGTATTCAAGGTGTGGGCGTACCATGGATTTATATAGAGGCAACATGATATTTTCTGTTCTATTATCTATCCCTTTCTTAATTATTCCCAGCATTCTGTTCGCTTTTTTGACTGCTGCTGCATATTGAGTGGATGTTTTCAGAGAACTATCCACAATGACTCCAAGATCTCTTTCTTGAGTGTTAACAGCTAATTTAGACCCCATCATTTTATATGTATAGTTGGGATTATGCTTTCCAATGTCCATTACTTTGCATTTATCAACATTAAATTTCATCTGCCATTTTGTTGCCCAGTCACCCAGTTTTGAGAGATGCAAATAGTAAGATTGTTTTCAAGCTTTTATTGATTTTTAACATTTTATATTGATTTCAATGCTAGTAAAACAACTGATTTTTTGCTTAAATTTATTGAGTCACAATTCAGATAAACCCAGAAAAATTATTTTATTCTAAACTTACTAAGCACAAAAATAACCAGTGAAAATGAGAAAAACTGAATCTCTAACTATATACTCTGTTATTTTATAGTAAGATTTCATGTACCGAATTAGAAGTCTTTGTAAGTTTAGTGGTAAAATGATCCACTTCGATTTTCACTAAAATGATTTGAGGAATTCACGTAGAGTTGCCAAATTTGTCTGACCAAAATCACCCTTCTTGCATTGAACAATATACCAACACTGAAAAGGCTGTGTATAAACTAGCATAAAGGAAAGACCTCTTTTTGCGCAGGCAGGGGAATCTGAGGGGGTTAACCTATTGAATTCAACTCAGATGATGATAGTAAATGTTTACCATCATTATCTTATGTTACTGCTACAAATTCAAAGCACTTCTGTAATAGTTTAAGACAGACCCAACATTGCATCATCTGGAGATAATGGGGCTTTCATTTTTTTTATGCCAACTATTCAAGTCTTACATCGGAAATTCAAAAAGTTTTCACAGATGGTCTATCCTAACCTGTTCTTTCTCTACATCCTCTTGGCCTGTATTTTTGTTAGGCATTTCCCATCTGCCTGCTCTAAGATCTTTAAATAGGTAGAATATTCTGGCAAAAGAAATAAATACTGTTATTCTGTCTGCACATTCTTTCCCAGTGATGCCACTTCCACATTAGTGCTGGCATGTGGATTCTTTGACAAGAGGCATACAGTCAAGAAGAAAATATGGACCTGCTTTATATAACAGTGAATCACACTGTTGTAGTTCCAGCATAGACTATGAACAAAAAGGAGAAAATGAACTGTCTGTGATTTAGTTGATAACTTTAGATAAAAGCTGTCTGAAGACCCTATTGTCTCTCTCAGGCATGATCGATTACAAGACAGGTATTATACCATCAGCCAATAGAGAAATGTTTTTAAAATCTTCTTGATACGATAAACATGTACAGTTCTGAAAATAATTTCTGGATATAAATTAGGACAGTATACTTAAATGGTATGAAAATGATTCAGGTATCTTTAATAAAGAAAGAAAGATAGTGTTGTTCATCCTGATGAAGGGTGATGATATAAAAAAGATAGGTGCCTTTGCTTTCCTCTTGTGTGAAAACTAAAGATAATGAAAATGGACAACTGTTTGTAATTATTAGATTGTTAATCAAAATATCACTGAAAGATTTCTAACTTTGAGCATAATCATTTAAAGCAGGATATACTGAGGATCAATAGCATTTATCTAGGAAAAAATATACATGCAACTGCAGTGGTGCCTTAGTTAGGAACGAACATCAGTTTCCCTGAAAAAGAATCTGTGTGTGTGTGTGTGCACTGCATCTCAAGTTTTAAGTCTGAAATCCAGTTTATTTTAGTTAGTGCCTAGGGTGCTTGGGCATCTCTGAAAATCAGGCCCTAGCTATGTAAAGTTGGGTATCCTAAAACTGAAATATTCAGAATTATAAGCTCTTTTTGCAAATTTGAGCTTCAATGCATAGAAAAGGATTTTTCTCTTGCAGAGTCCACTTAATGCTTGTCATTCAACAAGTCTTTGTTTGAATGATATGTGAAGAATACAGAAAAAATTAAAAGATTTTCAACAGAATTGAGGAAACTGAAGACGTTACAGTTGTGTTCAGCCCATAGTGCTTGAGTCTCTGACGTCCTGACGCTTGCATTCAACAAATATCTCATGCAGTATAACATCAATGTACCGTACTACAGTGGAGCAGAATCACGAACACTCACCAAATGGACAGAACAAAACTAAAAGTAGGTCAGAGAAGCATTGAAAGACAATTTTTTATGTTACTTGGAGAAGTAGAACAAATAAATAGATAAAAAGGGTGACCCAAAGTCTTGAAATATGTGAAAAAACAAAATTAACAATAGGCTGACTATGTTGCAAAAAACGGAGGTGCATAATATACTATATCTACAATTTAAAAAAATAATGAAACAAGGAGCATGCACGGCAATGAGATTCCCTTGTAAAAAGGAGCGGAATTAGTAGCTTTTTCATGTTAAAAGAATATTGGAGGGTCATTAGTTAATCACATAGAGTGATGGTTAAATAAAATTCCTCTTGTTTAGACTGTCTCTAAAAGTATGGAGACATCATTGGAAGCCCATGGGAATTTTGTGTGTTTTTGGATCACATAACAAGTAAATGCCTTTTGCCTGTAGTCATATTGGAACCTATGGTGTACCAAAGGTTGGGGTACGTATGATTCATATAGGATGGTTAACATATACAGTAACTAGTCAATTGAATAAAGTGAGCCATCCTCTTATTTATAAGACTATGACAATTCTATTTTAGCTAGACACACATACTATTCTATTCTACATAGTATTTTACAGTGTGCTCACCACCATTGTGTCTGAGCACTTTCCAGTAGTTCGTTAAGTAATGTGACTAGCATTTGTCATGTGGTGTTTGTTCTCTCATTCTCTCTGCAGGGGGAGAAGTGTGTGCAGAGGAGTATCTTGCTCTCGTATTTTTTTTAAATATACATGTTGCTATGTATTTATGTTAAAGATAGGACAAAGGAATGTGCCTTTCACTTGGAGTGGAAGGTGGTGAAGTTTGTGCTGGTCCTTAGTTGCTGTGGGAGTTCATTCCACAGCCTTGGACTGGACCATGAGAAAGTTCTTCCTCCTGTACAGATTAACTTTATTCTTATTATAGAGTTTCATTGTGCCAGAGGAGTGTACAAGAGTCGTTCAGAAAGTGTCTAGCCTGACCTATTTAATGATATGTTAGGATCCAACACATTTAACAGATCAAAATACTGATATTTTGATGTGCTGCTTTGTTAGCAGCCATTTTTTTCATTAGTGCAGATCTTGTACAAGGATTTGTTGAAGTGAGTCAGTCACCGAAGATGTGAAATATGGAGAAGAATGAAATCAGAGCATTTCTTGCTATTGTAGGGTATTTCATGGGTATTTTATTACTTGAAAACCATAACAACTTAAAATGTGGCAGTTTAGTAGGAGTTGCTTAGAAATTCAAATGTATCCACCTCAGAAGGCATTTTCACCACAGGGCAATTACCCACAACTGCTATTATTATTTATGTGAGCTGACAGCCAAATTCCTTCTCCATCACACTAGAACTGTACCGTTATCTCTCATAAACAAGGCAGGATCTTACAATCCAACAGAAATACTGTAATTTGGGAGATTATTTTTAACGTGTTTCTCAAACTAGCATTTTAAAATCACCCATAACAACAAATTGCATGCCATTCCCTATGAAGTTGAATGTGTCACACAATAACTTATTCTAGCTCAGCGTGAGAGAGAACATAAATGATCCACTGATCACAGGTATTTGGACTATCAATGTGATATGAAGCAAAGGATCAAAAGAAATATTATTTCTTGAGAGACTGCATGCCTGAATGGGATGTTTGCCCAGTGATACGTTGTGACAGTGTACCCCATAAGGCTTTATGGGGAGGGGGTGCTTATAAATGTATGTATGACATAACTGGAATATGTTTGGTGCTGCCTGTGCCAGGTAACATATCTCCGTAAAGGTTATGGTCTACTATATCTATTCATCGTATTTGTACATATATATATCATTTTCTACTTGAGGTTAAGAATATGGTCTGTATGCTTGCTTGGTTTCTAAGTAAGCTTTGGGAGGCATTTGGTCAGCTTCTTTAGGAAGGAATTCGCCAGGTTAAGTACCTGATCAGGGAACAATGCATCTTGGAATGCTCCAATCCACATAAGAAGTCTTCCTGGAGACATGCAAGATTCCATGTGGGCAATGGCTTCAGCCTGTAAAGACTGAGTCATGCAGGGACATGTGACTTGCCCAGGTGACTTCAGAACTCCATCTTGGAGCTGGACTTTGCATAGGAGGGAGGAGGGGGGTCTCCTCCCACAAGAGAGAGTCTATTTAACCCTGGGGGAGACCCTTCCATTTTGTCTTCAGCTGGCTAAAGAAGGAGCCTCTCCACCCCCCCAGGATGCTTGAAAGAAACCGAAACAAAAGACAGTAACTACAGGGGTTGTGAGAGATTGCTGGACCCAGGCTAAAGGGAGATTAGCCTGTGAAAGGGAGCATTCTGGAACTGGTGAGGAACTTATCTGTATTTAGTTTGATTAGGCATAGATTTGCGCATTTTATTTTATTTTGCTTGTGACTTACTTTGTTCTGTCTGTTACTACTTTGAACCACTTAAATCCTACTGTCTGTATTTAATAAAATCACTTTTTATTTAGTAATTTACTCAGAGTATGTATTAATACTTGGGGGAGCAGACAGCTGTGCATATCTCTCTATCAGTGTTATAGAGGGCGAACAATTTATGAGTTTGCCCTGCATAAGCTTTATGCAGGGTAAAACGGATTTATCTGGGTTTAGACCCCATTGGGAGTTGGGCATCTGAGTGCTAAAGACAAGCACACTCCTGTGAGCTGTTTTTGGGTAACCTTGCAGCTTTGGGACAAGTGGTTCAGACCCTTGGTCTGTGTTAGAGCCAGACAGGAGTGTCTGACTCAGCAAGACGGGGTGCTGGAGTCCTGAACTGGCAGGGAAAACAGAAGCAGGGGTAGTCTTGGCACATCGGGTGGCAGCTCCCAAGGGGGTTTCTGTGATCCAACCCGTCACATACGTTATTTAATTAAAAACAAGTGCATTTACCAGCTCTTCTTCCGAG
Source organism: Terrapene triunguis (assembly GCF_002925995.2). Taxonomy (NCBI): domain Eukaryota; kingdom Metazoa; phylum Chordata; order Testudines; family Emydidae; genus Terrapene; species Terrapene triunguis. The sequence goes on along the minus strand of NW_020664435.1, from coordinate 19,206,164 downwards.
GGTTGGTCTACACTACAAACATGTGTCAGCATAGGGGTGCGGAAAATCCAGTGATGTAATTATACCAACCTAACTCCTGGTGTAGACAGCTCTAAGTTGATGGGAAGGCTTCTCCCAATGACACAGTTACCACCTCTTGAGGAGGTGGAGTACCTACGCTGATGGGAGAAGCTCTCCTCTTGGTGTAAGTAGCTTCTTCACTAAATGCTACAGTGGCACCTCTGCAGTGCTGTAAATGTAGACAAGCTCTAAGAATTCATTCTGCAATGTTTTGTTATGTGAGCATAAAGTGCCAGTATCAATGAAAATTTACACGAGAGAAACTGTTGTCATGTCTTCTGGATGAAAGACTCTAGTAGCCACTTCTAATAATTTAAATATCCTATGGCACTTCTTGCAAGTGTAGGGGAACCTTTTATTGTGTCCTGGCTAAATTCCACAATGGATAACAACATTCTGCTTACCTAAGTTCCTCTCTTACTTTGATTAGATGTGATATTCTTTACTTCCTTGGCCAAATTCAGCCAATTGCAGCTAGGAATAAACAGAATTCTCAGTGCCAAATCCAGAAATGACTTGCAAGGTGGGGAGAGTTGATCCAATAGTGGGTGTAAGGGGTTATAAAAGCAAAGTAGTTGCTAAGCTTGCAGTCGTTGGGAATTCAGTGGGTGTATACCATGAGTTTAATCAATATGCAGAGTGGAAGGAACAGCAGGAAAAGCAACTGTGTGGAAGGTGTCAGATAAAGCAAGCCCTTCTTACTTTAACAAATACCCATAAATTCAGCCCAGCATAAAATGTTGCAAGCCATTGAAATGGAAATTGCACAGCCATGGTTAAAATGGTGTAAACTGCTTGGCCCCTTACACATGTTTTCTGATGTGGAACATATACAACTACTTATATCACTGCTGAATGTGGATCACTGATCCCTGTTGTGTAAGGTTATTAGTGCCATTATAATGAATAATGCAATTTATCCTAGATATGGCATCAGAGCGTATGCTGCATTTTACTTTAGAGGTAGTTGCATTTTGCTACTGAGTAAACAAACTGATTCTTTTCCGCATATAGTTGTTAATTATGTAAAGCATGTTGAAGATTATAAAATAAATATTTGCCGCTATTTGAAAGTCTTTCAGATTTCCTATTTCTAGAACTGAAGAGTGTACACTGCAGTCACCAATTTTCTTATGTGAAAATAATAGTACGGTAGTCCTTATTGTGACAGATCTTGGGTACCCAGGACTATGAATTACCTTGTTACCCCTGCCTCTAGCAAGAGGGAGTCTTGTCTGTGGTAACTAGGTGTTACCTTCTAACACCATCAGCCTTTCAGCCACTTCTTGTCTGGGCTATGCTACCCCTGTCTTTGCCTTGCAGGTTAACAATAGGTGCATCCCAGTCCCCGAGTCCCCTTGACGCATTCTTCTGTGATTTCCAGCCCATGACACTGGCTACTCACAGAAATCCCAGATCCTTTGCTCCCAAAGGAACAGTGTACCCCAGTTTACCAGTTTTACCTCAAATTACTGCTCTTGTATAATGCACAGTACTTGTGAGGATTTATAATAAAGCAAAAGAAGGTTTATTTAGAAAGTATACTAGAAATGAGAGAATGATGGAAACAAATGGTTACAATCCAAAACAAAATCATAAAATGAAAACTAGGGCCTACGCTTACTAACAGTTACCTTTCCTATCTAATAAAGTAGTGCTCCAAAGTTCAGTCTGCTGCAGAGCTTGCGGGCTCCCTAAGAACCAGGATCCAATCTTTCATGAAACACCCCTGCTCAACTAGACGTTTCCTCAGTGAATGGATACAGAGTCTCTTTCTCCATCCTGTGCTATACTGAGTCAGTCTTTTGTCTTTCTTCCCAGAAAGAGTGATCCACTGTCTGTTATAATGTTTCTTTGTACCTCCAAGTGGTTTTGATGTTTATAGTTTATCTTCGATGGTTTTCTATTGACTTTTCTGGATTGGTGCAAAAGTAGACAATTGAGCAATACATTACATAATCAGCTAGCCAGGGAAGGGTGACAACTCCCTCCCGCTTGAATGAGCCAGCACTGAGACACATGATTCCCTGGTGACTCACTTTCACTCCAAGACCACAAGCCCATAATTTTCAGTATAGTTACATTATTCCTTTTAAATCATTGTGCTCTGGCCCTGCTCTGTTGGCCAGTGCAGAGGGTGAAGGAAGAGTGATACCCCCGTCCTTCTTCCCCTTTCCAGATGACTTGGAGGAATGGAGAGGACAGGCAGTCCCAGCTCACAATAACTGTTATTGCTTGGGCAAGGTGCAGGAGGGAGGTGAGGAGAGAGATACCACCTTGTATGCCTCCACCCCACCTATGGATGCATGCCCCAGGACTAATAAGAGCCTGACCCAGAGGTAGCAGGCCAGATTAGCAGAACAACTAGGATTTTAGGCTTCATGGAAGAAGTGTTTTTTCAGAAGCGATTTGCAGGAGAACAGAGTGGAGGCATGATGGCTGGCTGGGCCAGGAAGGGAGGTCACAATTACATTCTAATGTGTCCAAATGTATATTTAGCAGACGTCTTGCTTTAAGTATTAAATTTCTATTTAATTTTGCCTCTGGGTGGACTTGAAACTCATTCTTCTAATAGGTATTCTCTACATTGTTAGAATTAGAGTCCATAAACTGCACACAAGAGTAAATCTAGGAGTTCAAATTGTAGCCCTTGGCTGCCACCTAAAGGTTTCATATGTTGCTTTAAAGGGACACCATCAGCTTAAAAATCACACTTTATACATGGAAAATGTTTTCCTGCTGTTGTTACAAGCAACAGCTAAGGTCACTATAGCTGCAAGAGATTAGAGGGACAAAACTGAATTGAAAAAAATAAATCTTGTATGCATCTGGCAGCCCTCCAAAAAGTATGACTCTTCCCATCTGCACATCCTCTGGATTTGTGATGACAGATCTAAAAATTAGGATAAATTTCTGGGTCACGCCAATTGGCTTTAGTGAAAAACAAACATACCCCACACCTTTAAGCAACAGATGGCTCTTGAGCTAATTGAGGGCCAAAGTGTGTCCAACTACCTCATGGGTTGTGCAAAGGAGGAGGGCAGTATGCAGTGGTGGAGTTAGGCACCTGCAGCCCATGTAATCACAGGGTACCCTGAGGCAGTGAGGGGCCCTCTGACATAGTGACTCAGTTACTTCAACCTGGTGACAAACACAGTGTAAGTGGAGCCAGAATGTGCCCTACCTGTGTGGAGGATGCCATTTTGTAGAAAAAATGACATCTTCTGAACAGATAGGGATCCCATGGAACAAACACTACTACTCGCAGCAGGCAGGCACAGCTGCAGTCCTTGCATTCCCCATAGACTGCTCTCTCCATGTATCCTCTGGAATGCAACCATAGCCATGGTCTCCTTATATACTCTCCTGCAGAACTCCAGTCTCTACTCTGATGCTAACTGCCTTGGCAAATCTGGTTAAGCCACTTAGCCTCATTGTACCTCATTTTCCCCATCTGTAGTAAGGGGATAATACCTGCCTACTTCAGAGGTGTCTGAAATCCATTATAAATTAGGACATTTCAATAAAAAGTCAGTTTTATATGGTGGAATCTTATACATGTAGGTAATTTATAAAAGGGGCCATGGATCAGCATTCATGTTGCACTCCCCGTCAGTACCCAGCCCGGGCCGGGAAAGCTAATGATGCAACCAGCGGACCAAATTCACTGATGAATCCTGGTCATGTGCCATCTGAGGCACGTTGCACATCCGCTAAGAAGAAGAATTTATAAAAATTGTTGTGGGCAATGCTACAGTTATTATTCAGATTATACAGTCAAATTGATATCTCTCTAGATTGGATAATCTAATACAGTGAATCTCATACTGTGGTCCTTTGATCACCAGTGGCCCAGAGAGCTGTTCCGGTGGACTGTAGAATTTTGAATGGGGAACTGGGATGTTGGAAAGAAGGTCCCTGAGGAGATCTGCCCATGATATTATCCATAGAACGATAGTATGAGAACCACTGAGCTAATCTATAGTTTATTATAAAAGTTATACTCTCTTTTACAGAATTAGAGCTGTTTTAATGCACAGTTTTTTAATGTTTGGGTAATTTACATGGTACTATGCTAAAAGAAAGAAAGAAAGAAAGAAAGAAAGAAAGGCAAAGAGTCATAGGTTAAAAGAATTGTTGGAGAACTAAGAACTCTTTTTTCTGTCAACCCCTGCAGACTCTGTCTAGCATAATATTGGTTGTGAAACTAATCCTGATTCACAAACCCAAATCTACTTGGCTTCTCGACAGAGACTGATTCTTTATTTTTGGTTTACCCTTTCCTCCTCCAGGAATGACACCTCTCATGCTCTTATGAGAAAGTGGATTAACCATCCGGCAATGATGTTGTATTAAGAAAGAAATCATGACGCCACAGAGAACTGATGGCTTTCACCCACTTGTGGGACGAGAGTACTGACTGACATCTCCACTTTAACCCCGTTATAAAAATTAAAATCCACAGGTTTCCAATAAATGCATAGCTATGCATTTTCAAACTCTGGTGGTTACAACATGTTCTAGTCCCTCTCTTATACCTAATCAGTTAATGGCAAAGAGCAAAAAAGTAGCTATTGTGTTCTTCTCTTACCTGTGCTCCATATAACAAGGACAGTGTCTAAACCTTCACATTGAAAAAAAATGCATAAGATCATGTTTGCCTTAGTGTCTTCTAAAAATATTTACTCCCTTCTCAGAATGAATGCACAGGTTATATTTTATCCTGATATTCTGATCTACTACAGCATTTTGTTTCTTTACTTTTTTTTGTTATGTATAAGGTACCCTGTCACTATGATATTTTTTCCGGATTATGGTGCTGATTAACTTCTCAATTACACTGATTTTACACTAGTGTTGGTCTATTTAAGTAAATGGCATTACTTATGATTCACAGCAGTGTACATGAGAACCTAGTCAGGTCCTATATGCCTCCACCCACATGTAAATGATATTTTCTACCCCAGGTTTTTCTAAGGAAGAAATCTCAGGTTCCCACACGAACAGCACCTATCCTGTCTTATGTTATCTTTCCTCCACTCCCCAGGTATTCTTTATTCAGTACTTTGTGTAACATGATGATCATTAAACTCCAGAATTCCTGCATTATTGGCCACACCCACCTCATCCAATCCAGCACTCACATGAGGATAACAAACTAAATTGTTCATAGAACAGAGGAAGTTTAAAAGATTCATAGATTTTTTTGGAGGGCGGCGGGGGGTGGTGGTACAGAAGGGATCATCTAGTGCAATGTCCTACACAACAAAGGCCATAAAACCTCACTCAGTAATTTCTGCATAAATTCTGTAATTGCAGTTTGAACTATACCATATCTCTTAGAAAGATATCCAGTCTTGGTTTAAGTACTGCATGTGATGGAGAATAGAATAGAGAAAAAGTCTAATAAGAAGTTCTTATCTTCTACCACAGTTAAATTTTGGGGCATCTTCACAAATTTCTTTGCAATCTTTTACTTCCACTTGTGCCCCAAAATTCTCCAGTCTAGTACCCCAGCTAGTGATTGATTGCTGGTCATATTTTTCATTAACTAAATTCTAATGTGCTTTATTAATAGTTTAGATCTCATAAAATTGCTTAAAGTACTTTCAGTTTGAGATACAGAATTCATGACCTAGCCCCTGAATTCCAAGTAGCTATATGCTTTTACCACATAGTATTCCACAATCCCTCAGAGTTTGAGGATGATTGTCTTCCATGAAATGATAGTCAATTATTGCCGGTGGATCTGCAGGTGGCTAATGAGACCAATCCAGGATCCACAGATCTTATGACAGTTGGGGCAGATGTTTCCTGGTGGAAGGGGGGGATCTAGATTGTTGAGTCAGGCTGCAGCACATTCTTTCCTCCTTTCCTGTTTCTCCATTTCCTGTTGTGTTCACTGGGTATCAAAATGCTGGGATCCATGCCACAAGGTCCTTCTCCACTTTAATCAGTCAAGGGCTTGGGTTTCCCAGGAGTTTATTTTGATGTTGCACTTGTTCATGTCAGCTTTGAGGGAGTCTTTGATGTACTTTTTTTGCCCCACCCTCATCCATTGGCCTTGGCTCAGTTGTGAGAACATGACCTGCTTTGGGAGTCGATTGTCTGACATTCAAAGAACATGACCAGCCCAATGGAGTTGGTGATGAATGATCATAGCTTTAATGCTGGAAGTTTTGGCTTGGTACAGAACACTGATGTTGGTGTGTCAGTCATACCACTTGATTCAGAAGGTCTTGTGTAGGCACCATTGATGGTATTGTTCAAGAGCCTAGAGGTGTCTACTGTACATGACCCAGGTTTCAGCACCATACAGGAGAGCAGGGATAACGATGGCCTGGTACACAAGAAGCTTGGTTTGGTTCTTGATGTCACAGTCTTTGAAGATATGTTTTCTAAAGTGTCCAAATGCTGCACTGGTGCATTGGAAACAGTGTTGAATCTCCTAGTCAATGTTGGCTGTCTGCGACAGATAGCTGCCAAGGTAGGGGAAGTGCTTGATGTTCTCCAGGTTCTCTTTGTTGATCTTGATTGCGGGAGCAGGATCCTGATGTTTCAGAACCTGTTCGGAACCTGTTGTGGAAGCACTTTAGTTTTCTTAGTGTTAAGCATGAGGCCTAGTTGGTTGTAGGCCTCAGAGATGTTGACTGTTAATTGAAGATCTTCTTTCTAATGGGTGCACAGAGCACAGCTGTCCACATATTGGAGTTTAATGACTGATTTAGTAATAGTCTTTGTCTTGGTTTGGAGGTGATTGAGTTTGAAGAACTTGCCATCCATTCTGTATTGGATGTCAGGTCCGCAGGGGAGCTTGTCAGCAATGAGGAGAAGGATGACAGCAAGAAAGATGGAGAAGAGGGTTGGAGCGATGGCACAGCCTTGCTTGACTCCTGTCTTGACTAGGAAAGGGTCCGTTTTAGATCCATTGCTGATGACCATCGCGGACATTTTGTTGTGGAGGAATTGGAGGACAGCAACAAATTTTGGTGAGCATCTTTTAATGTGGAGACACATTGTACACCAGAAACCATGTGGTCCTTGACAGGATGAGGATCTTTATCCAATGGCAGGGGAACCAAGATGATTGGAGACCACCATCCTGCTGCAGCCTTTGTCTGCCTTCACAGGCATTGAGAGAAATATCTCTTCATCTGCCTGCACTGCCATTGAGGACTTGCGGGGGTGGGTTGGATCACTGTTCATCTGGAACCTTACCTTCGATCTTGCTGCCTTGGGTGACCCTACCAGGAGTGCAAGACTCCTGTCGACATTGGTCTCAGGATCATGGGAACACTGAAGCTGCTCCAACATGTCAAGGTCGCAATCCACTGGTGTAGGCTTTTACCGTGTATACAGAATTGGACTGACTGTGAACTTAGTGTAAGTTTGTCCCCACAATTTCTCCCAAAGTACTCTTCCTGTTAAAATATTAATGAGCACATTAGCTATGTCTAGAAGCCTCTCTGCCAAACTGAAGAAAGGAATGAGGAATGGATGAACTGCCATGTAGTGTTAAACCCATGGTCCATCTAATCCAGTATCCTGTCTCCACTAGTGGCCTGTACCAGATGCTTCTGAGGAAGGTATTAAACCTCTATAAAGATCAATTATGCAATAATATGCCTGTGGGGGTCATTTCTCCTCCAGATAGTTAATGATTGGTTTTTATTCTGGAGCTTGAAAATTTATCTCCCTTATGAGCTATTATCTTAGCTAATGTAGTGGCAGATAAAATTCATATAAATAACTTTTAAACTCCATAGAGTCCTTATCTTGAAGCAAAGAGTCCTACAAGTTAATATACTCATTGTTTGAAGAAGAGCCATGGCTCTACCTTTGACTTAACTGTCCCATTGTTCTAATGAGAAATGCATTCTTTAAAATATTAACCATTCTACTTGCCCTTGGAATTGTGTCAGAGAAGAATTGTCCATAATAAATGAATTATTCTTATTTCAGAACTGGGGCTCTGTTGTGCTAGGTGCTGCACAAACATACCTGCAAACATGGTTCCTACCCCAAAGAGATTATAATCACCTGCATCTGGTGGGGCGGGGAGAAGAGGGAGGCAAGTAAATATATCTACACTTTATATAAATAGACACTTGTAATATTACATAAGTCAATAAATGATTTTTCCAAATGCTCCTCAACTGCTGGACTCCATAATCCCTCAGCCTGGCCATTAAGCATTTCCTGACTGCTTGTAGTTGTCACAGCCTCAGTGAGTCCTCAGATGGGATTTGGAGGAGGAGAGGACAGCAGCTTTATGGATCAGGTCAGAGAGCGTGTTCCATACATAATGAGCACACCAAATTTCAAGACTGTAACTCTAAACATAGCACTTGAATAGTTGAAATGCCTCCCATTAGACTGATAACCTCTTGGTGACCTCTAATGGAAAAGTCAACAATTAAAGTTTGCCTTTGGATTTTTACCTCTATTTGTCAGTCCATAATTGAGTGCGCCAAATGTCACAAATCTAGCATGGAAAATAATTGTGTCTGTCAGTCACTCATCCTGTATGCAGTGGACTTGTAGCCTGTCTAGTAACAGTAGTGATACTATAAGGATCCTTTGGACACTCCTCTCTTTTATGTGCTAAAACTGACCCTATAATGTTACAGGTTTGGGGGAATAACTGAGGTGTCCGGTTAAAGTGATAGGGAAGAAAACAGTGGAAAGGAGAGTAAAATAAATAGAGAAAGCAAAGAGGGAAGCTGAATAGGGAAAATAATCTTCAATACGCAGGAGGAATTCACCTCTGGGAATTAGGGGGATGTGAAGAGTGCACAGTTCTGATTTGTAATATACATGCATAGATTCAGACATAGAATTTATTGACTGATGGATATATAGAGTAAGGGGAAGAAATGTACTGTTCGGGTGTTTGTAATGATTTTGTACCTCTTTATTTATTTATTTTAATTTAAAGTAATAGTCCTGGTACTTAGAACCCAGGAGAGGAGATCTTTCATGTTATATTTAAATCCAAATAAAGTATGAACAATATCACTCACAAATGCAACATACCAGACTCCATTGGGCTAAGAAGCAAGGAAAGGGAAGTTGCTACTAAACCTGTCTCCTGCATGACAATAACCATTGACACATATACTGAGTGAAGTCAAGAAGACAGGCTATGTACACATTACAGCTTACGGTATAAGTTATGTTACTCAGGGGTGTGAATAAGCCATCCCCCTGAGCTACATAAGTTATACCGACCTAAGCACTAGTATGGACAACTCTATGTCAATGGGAGAGCTTCTCCCACCAACATAGCTACTGTGGCTTGCGGGGGCTGGAGTAATTATGTTGATGGGAGAACTCTCTCCCGTCGGCTTATAGTATCTGCACTAGCAGTGCTACAGCTGCATCGGTTCAACTGCACTGCTGTAAGCTCTGTAGTGTAGCCAAAGCCATAATTTTCTACACAGTACATCAAATCTTTGCAAGATATGCACTCATGCAAGCCTATGGAAATCACTGTGGTTGTGAAGCAGGGCAAGATTTGGTTTATTTGAGGCTTGATCCCATGCCTACTGAAGTCAGTGGGAGTCTTCATGTGCACCTCCAAAGAGGTAATCAGTCTTTTTGGGAGGACTCTTTTTCCTGACAGAGAGTTACTTTCTCTTCCTCACATGTGCATTCTGAAGTTCAGTGATGCCGATCTAGTTACTTACGTATCTTTTCATGAATAATACCTAGCATTTTGTCCTCTACAACTAGAAATTATTATCAAATAGTGTTATGTTATGAAAAATAACTGCCAATGTGCAAAATGTTTACATCTTATAATGAAATGTATCACAGCTTTTTTCAAATATGTGCAGCATATTAAAAATATTAACCATATTGGATTAGGATAATTGGAATTATATGCATAATTATGATGGGCATGAAAAATGGTGTATCGTGTAGTCTGTATCACTAAAACAGAGAACTACAACTTTCAACAGGCGCACATCCTTGTGGGTTGGTAGATAAGGTTTGTCAGTCAGTGAAGAAGTGCTATTTTTATAGAAGCTACAGGTACCTCTATTCTATGAGACCAGCTGTTGAGTTTGAAGAGTCCAGCTCTTGCACATTTGTGGAGCAAGAAGACAAATTAACACTCTGATTTTCTTTATTCTTTGATATAATTGACTCACGAGATGCCTTTTAAATTCAAATATAGAATAAAAAAAGCAAAATAAGTATGATTGTATGTAACGGACAAATATATGGCTCTTCTATACAGTTGTATGGCAAAAGACCAGGACCTGTTCAGATTAATGTAAATGGGAGCAAGAGAAGGCCTAAAATGTAAAACTAATTACCATAGTCTAAAAAGACAGTAAACTATTATTTAGAACATAATTCATAGTGAGGTTGTATAGAAATAGGAGATGTAGAGAAGCAGGAGAAAACGTAGAATTAATTTAATTTAGCTATATTAGAAGTTTTTTAATTTATTTTAGTTGTGTATGAAGTAAACACTATATTAATGAAGCTGACTTGTGTAACTTTCATTATGTTTGAAATTATATATGAAAACCTAATCTTCATATTTTAAATAAAGTACAAACTGTATTTCCAAAGCCATACGTTGCTTATGTGTAGATCAGTTGCTCTTGGTATATTAAATTATATTACTTTTAATTGTTTCTATTATTTTGCATTTGAAAACCATAACCATATGAAATGTAATATTTTTACTATAATTTATTCTGTACCAGAGACTGACTTGCTGTTCAATAGATGCATGTTGAGTCTCAGGATTGAGTTAATTTCAGACATGATTTTTAGACATATTAGGTTATTCTGCTACCATGTCAGATTTTATAATGCAGTTATGATGTCTCTGCATGTTTTGAGTTGCATGAGGTCTACAGGTTCAGTGAGCTGTCCATATCTGTATGTGGGAGTGCTATGCCAGCAATTCAAGTTGTAGTGACCATAGTTCTTAATCCTGTTGCAGATGGCAAGGTGATACCCAAAGATAAAAGGACAAACCTTTGGCATTAGCTCCATCCCATCCTGGGAACACTCCCCTTTTAATACAGAGTTCTGGGGGGCATGGTGTTTCCGAGAAGGTGTCTCAGATGTTTATTTCTTGGAAGAAGTCTGCCAAAAATATTTATAGTTCAGGTGAAGGTTTGTGGTGTTGTACTCACAGGTCCTTTGGGTCTCCTTAACTGGTCCGCATGAACTGCTTGATCACCTTTCATTTGCCTAGTTTTCAGACAAATTGCATACTTTATTTATGGGGTAGATATATTGGCATCTCTGGACCTAAATGGAAGGTGGACCAGTGTTTCTGTAGCCCTTGGCTGTCCATTTCACACAAGGAAACCTATATTTAAAACTCCCCTGCACTGTGAGTTCTTAAATCCATATGGACAAAATATTGTTGGGCTTAGACTTACTAATTTCCTGGTGACAATGACATCAGACTGCACAGCAAATGGTCTTCAGGCTCTGGTGGCTGATCCACACTATTCTAGTTTTCAGTGTTTAATTAGTACCTATATGTTCATTTTGGTGAAGTCCTTCTCCCCAAATTTGACATTAAAAAGATTGTGTTTTTTTTCTTAAATTAAAGGCATTTGTGGTCTATCCAGCTTTGTTTCTTCTGAGACTAGTTCCTTGGATCTCACTGTCAAAAAGACAACTGTGTTTCCATCTCTCACTAGTGCGATGAATAACTGTATAATTATAGTCTGACAAAGTGGGTATTCACCCACGAAAGCTTATGCTCCAATACATCTGTTAGTCTATAAGGTGCCACAGGACTCTTTGTTGCTTTTTAAAGATCCAGACTAACACGGCTACCCCTCTGATATATAATTAAAGTTCACAAAATGGTTCCTGCTATTCAATGTAGAGCAGTTTTCACTGTCATGCTTATAGATGTTTTCATTCTGTTCAGATACAGGTAGCTATGTGACCCTTGTGGTATACGCTCATAAAGCAATATTGTTGGTATTCTTTCCCTGGGGCAAAACTCACTTGGATTATGGATAGAGTCCTGTGCGATACAGAATTTTTATCCGCATCCGAGCCGCGAGCCGCAAAAATGGTCCGTGGATATCTGCATCATGGATATCAATGGATATAAAGCGGATATCTGCAAATTTGTGGGCCTTAATTATGAAGAGCTCAGAGGCCAATCTCCAAAGCAGAGGGGTTCAAGCTTTCTCAGTCCCCTAGAGCTTTTGTTTCTTTTGGCATGTCCCTTGTTTTTGCTTTTATGAACTTTTTTCTTTTTTATGGAATGCATTCTTGAAGCTCTTTCAGTTTAGCTTTCATACTGTTTGGAGGTACTTGATCCCTTCCTTGGTTCAACCAAAAACGTTTCAGTTGCTTGTTTAGCAGGGCCCTGTATCTTCATCACTGCCTGAATTGGCGAGTAGTATTGCTTTTCCTCATACTATCTAATCCTCAGAGTAAGAATCTCCTGAAGGGAGATTTCTTACCTTGTAATTCTCCTTGTCTGCAGAGACCATCACACAAATTTTCATTCACCCACCTCCCCTTTGAGTTTAGAAACTTTGCTTTTAAAGTGGTAGGTTGTGTCTTTATAGCTGCACACAAGCGAGTATTTCATTATTTTACTTGAAAAAGAAACTGACAAATGAGGTTACCAGTGGGCTGTACCACTCACATGTTCCATATACTGATGGGGCGGGATATGCAGGCCTCCCACAACTGAAGAGTGTTAGAGTTCACAGCCAATATTGTGCTAGAGACCCAAAGAGTGAAAATTCTATGAGATATCCTCAAACAAATAAAATTGCAAAGTTATATTCCCTTCTAATGGAACTTTCTGACTTACAACATTTACTTGAAAGTAGAAAACAAGCTTTTCTTTGTATATAAAAACTCCAGGACTACATTCAGAAAGATGTTAGCCACCCAGACAACTTTGAACAGGTTTTTGATAATGCAGATCACCTGTAATCAGGTCGCCATTGCAGGATTTTTTAGGTCTTGCAAACTAATTAAAATATTCCAGATTTATTTGGAGTATCTTGACACAATGATTTAGACATTGTGGATAAGAGTGAACCAAGCTTAGGGTGTCCCCAACATGCTTCATTTCAGTCTCAAAATTACATAGGTTCCATACAAACTTGGCAGTCCTTCACTTTTATTGTTTTACATAATTTACATCTAAAACTGAAATTGTAGAGTTATTTTATGCCAAATGAATGGATCCCAGCTGCATTAAGCTCCTTGAATGAATAATTTTTGTTCCCATAATTTATGAGTCTGTTTGCATCCCACATTAGGGCCTTCACAGGTTGAGGTCTGGTACCCAAAATTAATTTTAGGAAAGGGGAAATTTTGAGGCAGAATGATAGTGTAGCATTTTAAAACACCAGATTGGCAGTGGAGATGTTGGTTCCATTTCCATCTCTTCCACAGATTTCTTCTGTGATCTTAGGCAAGCGATTTAACCTAAGCTTTACTTTCTCCAATTTCTAAAATGGGGATAATAAAATATCCTTATCTCACAATGTTGTGAGGCTTAGTGCCTTGCTTGAAAAAGCTTTGAGAGCCTCACATTTTTAAGGGCATTAGACGTGAAAAGTACTGTTAGGTGTCACTTTGTCAAGAATTATGTTTCAGTTATCAATAACACAGACAAACTTTGATGCCATTTCTGGATAAGTACCCTGTCCTACATGTTCACTGAGGCCTGTTCAACAATAACGGAAGCTTAAGTGTGATGGTAAATGTTTAGATTATTATTAATTTGTATTATAGTAGTGCCTAGAGGCCCAATGAGGACTGGGGTCCAATTGTGCTAGGCACGCTTTAAAAATACAAAGTAAAAGACAGTCTCTGCCCCTGAACAGCTACAATCTAAATTATCAAGAAAGACAGGCAAAAATCAAAAGAACATGACTGTATTCATAGGCCCTTGAACTTTTGACTGATACAGAACAAGCTGTACAGATATGCATGTGTATCTACATGGTTTGAAAAGTGCCATGCTTGTCTAATTCCAAATGTGGCTGATTAGATGCACAAATCCTGGTCCTCTCAAATGTAAACAAAGCAACTTGTAATCTTTTGAAAACTAAATAATATGATTTAATAAACTGAATATTAAATTTTCTTAAGCAGATTTGAGATGTTATTGTGATAGGTACAAGTGACAGAATGCACCTGGGGACAGGGAGGGAGTTTCCTAGCTTTTGCTTGAAAGCAAGGTACTTTCCACTCACTTACTAACTCACTCAGGAGTAGTGTTAACCTTTGAACACTTCTACTTTGCCTGAGGGGGCGGAAACCCAGACTAGAAGACTGCCTGAGAGGGGTGACAGGAGGAGATAAAGGAGGGGTTACAAACTAAGATATTTTTGTTTTTACCTGATCTGAGGGGTAGAGTAAAATAAGTATTAAAAGAGAACCAACACAGAGTGGCATGGAAGAGGACCAGGGTATTCCCATAGGGTCACCGGCATTCCCAATGGGGACAAGGCATCCTAGGCAGGGTGACCAGATGTCCCGATTTTATAGGGACAGTCCCGATATTCGGGACTTTTTCTTATATGGACCTCTATTACCCCCCACCTCTGGCCTGACTTTTCATACTTGCTGTCTGGTCACCCTAATCCTAGGAGAAAAGGGAGCTAGGCAATCAAATGGAGAACTGGGAGTTACAACTGGGCAGCACATGTGGTGAGATATGGGAGCAAACATATTATCCAAAAGAGGTGGGTGTG
>NW_020664435.1:19175938-19190981 GCF_002925995.2 Terrapene triunguis | reverse complement strand
GGGGGGGGGGAGCGGCCGGGGGGCCGGGGGGGGGAGGGGATGCAGGGGGACGGGTGCGGGGCTGAAGGGGGAGGTGCCGTGGGGCGAGGGGAGGAGGTGCCGTGGTGGGGACGGGTGCGCTGAAGGGGGAGGTGCCGTGGCGCGGAGGTGCAGGGGGGTGGAGGACTCCGGATGGTGGGGGTGCATGGGAGTCGGGGGGTGGGTCCCGGGGGTGCAATGGCCGAGGGATGGCGGGGCTGGGGGAGCAGCGGGCGAGGCTCCGGAAGACTAGGGACGCCGTGCCAAAGCAGGCGCCCGCTCGGCCCCGCTGGAGCGAGGCACTGAAGGCAGCACCGCCGAAGACGGAGCTCGGGGGGCGCCGGGATTCTGCAGCTCAGCGCAACAAAGGGAGCGGGCGGGGGGCGGAGACTTGCCGCCTCGCCTCGCCCCGCCCCGCGCGCCGCAGCCGGAGCTCAGCGCCCCATACCCGGACGGGCTTGGAGCCTGCCCTGCGGCTGGTGGTCTCCTAGCAACGCGGGACCCCGCGAGCCGCTCACGCCGGCAGGGGACACGGCAGCCCCCGCGCGTGGAGCCTTCTCCGCTCCCGGGGAGGGGCAGCCCGGGGCCACCGACCCTGCCCCGGCAGAGCCCACCTGGCGGGCCGGGCCCCGAGCGAGGGTGGTGCAGTGAGCCGGGGGCAGCTTAACGCCTTGCTTCTGGGGCTTTGCCAAGTGCCTCCCCCGCCGCCGGGCAGAGGGAGACAAAAGCCCTTTGTGAGCCGGGCTGGGGGCGGATGGAGGCGCCCGCCGTCCCTGCGCGGAAAGGACCTGGCTCCTGCTGCCGCCAAGGGGCTTTGCGCTGGGCTCGGGGGTCCCTACGCTCGCCCTGACATGCGGCGCCGCACGCTGCCCCTGCCCTGCCTCCTACCTGCGAAGGGTGCGCCCCTCCTCCTGCTTCTCCTCCTCCTCCTCCGCAGCCGCCCGAGCCCGCGGCGGGGCTGAGAGCGAGCGAGCCGCTCAGCCGAGACTTGGCCGCCAGGACAGGGAGAGGTGCCGTCTGCTTCGCATTATGTGGATCCCACTCCTGGCTTTTCTTACTGCTGGAATCGTCTCTCTGCAGAAATGCCAACGAGGGCCTGGCCCCATGCTGCGGGCAGCCCGTGTGCTCGCAGCTGTGCCGGGGCTGTGCCAGCGCCGTAAGTTGCCGGGCTTTGTTTTGGGTCGGTTTTTTGCACTCTCGTGAGTGGGTTGAATGGGGCGCCCAAGTGCAGGTGAGCAGCTGCCGGGACGGTTTGGAGAAAGTGGCGCCTGGCTAATAGAAACTGCCAGCAGGAGCCATAAGTCTTGGGAAACTTGCACTTGACAGCTGGAGGGTTGTAGATTGAAACACAGATAAGTTACTTCTGCAGGATCCTTCCCCGTGTGCCTTTGGAACGGGCTCCTCCGTTGAGGCCAGGTGCATCTGGCCCATTTTACCCAATTTCTGTCCCTGACGTTGAATCGACTTTCTATAGAAAACTGCAGGAGGAGCAACGTTGCCATGGGATCAGCCATAAGGTTAAGGGGAGAGAGAAACTCCCATAAAGAGTTTAATGGTGCCACCCTCTGTTTGCACTTTCAGTGTGTTATTCCTATGTGCTGTTTTCAGTATGGATAATGCAGGTCATTGTAGCGCTAAATGATGGAGCAAAGGTATCGTTTATAGTCAGAATGCAAACATTAACTGTTTCATCAATACTGTTCAGCCCAGTGCTGGGCCAGGATCTGATCAAAGTAAAGGGTGATTGTTTCCTCCCCTCATACTTCCCAACTAACCCCTCAAAAAAAGAAAGAAAAAGGGACATTAATGTTGAGAGAGAACTTAAATTCCTTACACACTTTATACAGGTGGTATTACAAACAAGCATTAGCCCAAAAGTGCAGGCTATGGGGCACTGATATGCAGAAGTTCCATTTACTTCAATAGGCGTCCTGCATGCAGACTGAGGGCCAGGCATGCAAATGGCTCTAAAGTCATAAAGCAATTTATTCATGAAATTAAATCCCTCCCCACTTTTTTAACCTCCTGCACTAGAAAAGGGTTTAACCAATTTTAGTAATTTTGTACACTAAAATGTACTCTTATGTATTAAAATTATATGCCAAGTTTCAGCCTGGAGTTAATTAAAATGTCCAAATTATAATCATATAAAATAAGATTTATGGTGGGAACAGCATCTTAGCCTTAATTAATTGTTGAAAATGTAACAAGCTAATATCTAACTCAATAAGATTTGCTCAGTACTATTAAATGACATAACAATGGAATAACTTCAGTTAACTTTCATGGTGTGTTTTTTGTTTTTTTGTTTTTGGCTTTGTTTTTTTAATTAAAAATGAACCAAACTAAACGTCAATGAGAAAAAAGTTTAATATGAAGTTTCTTATGAAACAATGACATCCCATATTTGGTATCCTCTACACAATATGAATGAGCATGTTGGCCCTGATGTTTTGACTTATGATTGAGCTGAGTTCAACATAGGCTGGGTTTGAGGGAGTGGCTAGGGTGACTAAGGCATCTTTGCACTATTTAATTCTTTGCATCCCTGCCCTAACTCTCACTGTGCTGCAACAGCTCCCTATGGAGACATTCAGCAGTAAGAATAATTGGAGCAGCCATGCCTCTTTGCTACCTCCCTGGTATGCCCCTATGTCAGGTGTGGTAGAAGATCATTTTTCTTGCTTCCATACAGCCCTATTCCAATGGGAGTATTCTCTGTGAGGAGATCATCTGGTTTGTGGCTTTTGTCTGTTTGCAGAGCTGGTGTATGGAGGCGACAATCCAGACCGGTGTATTTGCTGTATTGCATCTGCGAAAGAGAAAAAGAAACATGCTTGCATAGAGATATATAATTTAAAACACAGAATTTCACTCATTCTTGTTGACATATTTGTCATGTATTATTGATAAAAATATACTATTTTATTCTATTTAACTACTGCTTGTAATTCTACTTAACAGTTGCATTAAAAATAGCACCAAATTCTACCTTCACTTATACCCATGGAAGTCTGTGACATGGGGAATTGCATGGGTGTGTAAATGAAGGTTGAATTTGATCCTTCATTTGGATTAAGGTTGGAGCACAAAATAAAATCTGAGAAAATACTGCAAAATTGCATGTCTCACTAAATGTCCTCTAAGCACAGATAAAAGATTAGTTTTCCTGCCACTGACAAAGGATCTCTTGTTCAGAAATTTTTACCAAAGGAAATTGCAGTTCTGTTAAGCCAAATAAAACAAATACCTGACATGAGAATGAAACTTTTGCCAAATGAAATTTGCCAAGTAGCAATTTACACAGATCCTGGGCTTATAAAATACTAAAAAACAAATACCTCTTAATTGAGTAAACCACTGAACAGAATAAAAGGTAAATACAAGACATTGCTATACTGGGCCGTGTTAATTAGCTAGCTAATGCTATTGACTTCTATAGAGACACCGGATCAGTTAACTCATCTTGTTGACAAACTATATGGAACAATAATTCTACAGTTTGTCAGTTAAGTACATATATGAAACTTTTCAAAGAGCTAAATTCTGAGGAATAGTTGGTAAAGATTAACAAGAGATTGCGGGTTTAAATTCCAGCAGTGGCTCATTTGTTGGAATTCATATACTTTGGTCTTGGTGGGAGCCTTAGAAATACCTAGATTATGATCCCTGTGTTAACCTTAAGTAAGTAGGCTTTACCCTGACTTCCCATGCAAGGGTTGGATGGTGTGGAATCTTTATCTCTATAATTTGGAGCCAGAAGTTTGGAGCACCCACGTAACAGTTCCATGGCTGCCGCTGCAGCATCCAGGGTTGACAAAACTTTTGATCGTTGGAGTTTATATTCTCTTTATTTCAAGTTTCATGTGGAAGGGCTGGTTGGGAGGGGTAGGAGAGTGGAAGATCCTTTGATCATAGCATGGACAGATGTTTCTTGGTCCATCCCAATAAAATGATTTCTAACTCCAAATATAATGGTCAAGTGTTCTCTCTCTCCTGCTCCTATGGTGTTTTGCCAGTCTTATCACATCTCATTCTCATGTGTGTTTGTTCTAGCACCGAATGTTTCCAACTTCATTATTGTGTTACTTCTCTAAGGTATAGGGAAAACTATTCAAGCCCCCCATGAAGGAAATATATTTTAAAAGGAGGAGTCCCTCAAGAAAAAAAATGAAGCAAATAGTGTATTTTGGTAGTTATTTTAAGCATCTGGACAGACCTGCCTGTTGATTTCTTTTTCTTGCTGGCTCATTTCCATTGAGGACTCAGTGAAAGCTGTATTGTATAGAATTCTCAATATTCAGACAGCTCTGCTTTTCCTGAGTCTTAAATGAAAGCAATCCAACAAGAAGAAAAATCCTTTTTTCATTTTTCTTCAGCCTGCTTGGGTGATCCTCTTCTGAAAGAGACTTGACCCTCCTCCGGGAAACAAGCCTAAGTGAGAAAAAAAATACTCTAGGACAGGGGTAGGCAACCTATGGCATGCGTGTCAAAGGCGACACGCGAGCTGATTTTCAGTGGCACTCACACTGCCCAGGTCCTGGCCACCGGCCCGGGGGGCTCTGCATTTTATTTTTAAATGAAGCTTCTTAAACATTTTAAAAACCTTATTTACTTTACATACAACAATAGTTTAGTTATATATTATAGACTTATAGAAAGACCTTCAAAAAACGTTAAAATGTATTACTAGCATGCGAAACCTTAAATTAGAGTGAATAAATGAAGACTCGGCACACCCCTTCTGAAAGGTTTCTGACCCGTGCTCTAGGACATGTAGTTCTTCTGTTTTTTCTGCTCACCTATTCATGATTTCCCTTATCTACTATGCCTGATAAATACCTTTTACCAAAGGCATGAATTACTGAAACTGTTTCAATTTCAGGATACCCACTTCACATGGGCTGCTAATGCACTCTCTTAGTTTCTATGTTCTTTCTGTTGCTTGTCCATGATGAAGGAAACTAGCACCTTTGAGGAGGGCCCATGCACAGCGCTCCACACTACAGAAGCCTTATAATTGATTTGTTCTGGAATAGGGTAGGGTGTAAGCTGTGTGTCTATTGAAGGGGGCCCTCTGTACTCCTTATGCGCCACTGAGATTAGCTGCATGTAACTAACATGCCATTGTGGAAGGGAGCATTAAATGGAAGCTGTGGATTGCACTGGCCAGGAATACCCTTACAGGTTTCCAAGGGACAGTGGTTGTTTTTCTGGTCCTTAGGCTGGACTGGAGTAATAGCTGCAAAAGGGTTGAGCTGCAGTCCCATGGCCTCTGTTAGAAATGACAATCATACTGTACCAATCAATGGATCTGAAATGGATGGCTCTCGTCATTAAAATAGAATCCAGGTCAAACATCCTCTCCAGAGCACGAGTAAAATGTTGCAGTGTGCTCTTTATCAGAATGTTTAACAGAATTAAGAAAATCTGCATCAAATAAACCCTGACCTGCTCAGCCATTCAACAAAGGTGACTAACACATGGAATCTATGAATATTATAATCTGCCTTTGAATTAACAAAGGGCTTGAATGCTTGAAATATTTTACAAACAAATCCCTAAAGAGAGGAATTAAGATAAGAATATTAGGAACACCCTTCACAAAGACGACTCCTGAAGATGAAAACACATCAGTACCAGAAATAAGCACAAATATAACAAAATATAAAGCCACAAACAATAGAAATTTAAAACTTAAAAATCAAAATGTGAATAATCCCCATTAATATGCTAATTATCAGATATTGAGCACTCTTTGAGGGAGGAAGCATATGACAGTATAATTAGATTGCGTAAGCTGAAAATATTTCTTATTTGATGGCTGGTAGCATTTTTTGAGACTACAGTCACGAGGCCAAATTAATCATTAGCATAGTTGCTTCTAACTCCATTATAGTGAATGGAGACTTATTTCCTTTCTTGAGCACTAAACTAGGCTCACAAATGTTAAACCCACAATGCAGAAAAATAACTGAGATCACAAACATGGGATAGTTTTGCATGATGGATATACACCTTAAAAGCTGCTCTACACTAGTATTTAAGATCAAATAATTTATATAAATATTGTGACCATTGTATATCTTATCTCCAAAGCACTTGTACAAACATTAAAGACCCAAAGCCATATAATATGCTTAATAGTGTTATATGGGTATGGCTTCTGGTTTGGGGGGCGAGTTAATTTAATTGGGGAGGGGGTATATTTTAGCAATTTTTTGAGTTCTGTGAAGGTGTCCACAAACTGGGGTGTTCTGGGGACTTTCCCTTGGTATATACATGTACTATACTGTATTGCTGTACTGTAACACATTATGTTAAAGCACACTAGGAAACCTTTAGTGTGCACCAGCAAGGTCTACAGGGATGAATTTATGCATGACAGGTTAATGTGCTTTGGAAATCACATCCTCTGTGTAGACAACCCCTTAGATGAAAGCCAGGGAGACTAGGTAGCACCTGAATAAACAAACTGCACTGGAAAGGGGTGAAATCAGCACAGCCTGAGTAACTATTTCTGGTATATTTCTGTTGTTTATTGGATAAACACCAATTTCAGCGTGGGTTATTTATTTATTTATTTATTTTGAGGGTGTTTTATCAGTTTTTTTTATCAGTGTTTTTTTGGTTAAAACCTAAAATCAGAAGCCCCATCTATGGAAAATGCCCTGTGCTTGTACTGGAGGCTGGTATTCCAGATGCTTTGATGTAAACCTGGCTTATCAAGCCTAATGCTTTGAAAATAAAATACTGGAGGGAAAAGTGATTTTTTTTTTAACTGGACTCTTATCAAACTTCTAGCATCTAAGAGTCTCCATTCCAAATTATATATCTCCCTTCCCAGCCAACTCTAAAGTCAAAGCTCTTGTCCTAACTTCCGATTTCTCTCCAGCCTAATTAAAAGACTCAATGCCTCCTTCCCATCTGCTTAGAACAGGCATCAGTTATGATGAACAAAATAGAATATGCCTTATTATTCTGTTCTAAGCTGCTTGAATGTTATTAATTAAAATCATTCCATTTCTGGCAGTTCAGTATTGAAGTTGATTGTTAGTATAAATGGACTTGGCTATTTTGTGTGGTCTTTTGAGAGGGAAGAACAGCTCTAATGAATTAGTGTACTGTCCATTGTAATGGAACCTTTCGGGAAGAAAAGTAAACTCCTTGCCAGCCATTCAGGATTCTCTCTTGTTCTGGTGGCAGAATAAGAATAACCCCTTGAGCAAAATATAAGCATTTCAGGAGGATAGGAATTTACAGCACCAGCAAGCTGCCAAGAAACAACTTCTATGTTTGCCTAAGTTCAAGTATTTGCAAAGTTGATAATTGAGCATTCTCTTCATAGGTTTCTGTGTTTTCCATTGCTTCATTGTTATGGGTCTGAAGTAATTTCTGCCTGCTATTACTCATTACTTTTGCCTATTACTAGTAAGAATAATTTATAACTATTAAAAAAATCTAGAGACTGTGCAGTTTTCCCTCCTCTTTAATTTTCTTTAATTAGTGGCTCAGGTAAGGAATATGCCCTTGCTGCAGGCAATAGGGTGTTACTTCTAAGGGTTGGATTTTTCAAATTTTCAAAGTACTTTCTATTCCCCTTGCTTTCTTTGGGAGTTAGGATGCTCATTGCCTTGCAGGATTGGACTCAAAGCTTTAAAATACCCTAAGTTTTTGGCACATTGCTTTTGTACCTTTTGTATAAGTATAGCTGCATGTTATGCTTTAGTACAAGTGTAATTAAAATAAGTACCAGTATGTTCCATTTTCTGATCACGAAGAGGAGGAGGAGTCTCCTCTTAACATTCCCTCCAATCGCTGAAGGTCCTCCATATCTCTGTCCCCCTTTTGCTTTATATTTTGTCCTCAAAACCCCATGTTATGGCCACCTTCCTTCCAGCCATTTGACTGATTTCCCTTCAGACCGCATCCATTTGTGGTGCCTATATTCCTCTACACAACAGAATTGTTGCTTAATTGGCTGAGGGGATCACTGTTGAATGACTTAAGATACCTGTATCCTAAGGAGATGAAGGCTGTTGGCAGCTATTTGTTTTGGTAAAGTAAAGATCAGAACTAGGAATCAAATCTGGGACCCTGGTGTGAAAATACAGAATGAGTTTTTAATAAACCCCATGTGACGGGTTGAATCACAGAAACCTCCTTGGGGCTGCCAACTGATGTGCCAAGACTACTTCTGCCCCTGCTTTCCCTGCCAGCTTGGGACTCCAGCACCCTGTCTTGTTGAGCCAGACACGCCAGTCTGCTCCAACACAGACCCAGGGTATGACCCACGTGCCCCAAAGCTGCAGACTTAACTGAAAGCAACTTAAGAAGTGTTCCTAGCTTTAACACTCGGATTCCCAACTCCCAATGGGGTCCAAACCCCAAATAAATCCATTTTACCTTGTATAAAACGTATACAGGGTAAACTTATAAATTGTTCACCCTCTATAATACTGATAGAGAGATATGCACAGCTGTTTGCCCCCCCCCCCAGGTATTAGTACATACTCTGGGTTAATTAATAAGTAAAAAGTGATTTTATTAAATACAGAAAGCTGAATTTAAGTGGTTCCAAGTAGTAACAGACAGAACAAAGTGAATTACTAAGTAAAATAAAATAAAACATGCAAGTCTGAGTCTAATATAGTAAGAAAACTGAATACAGACAAAATCTCACCCTGAGTGGTGTTCCAGTAAGATTCCTTTTACAGATTAGTCTCCTTCTAGTCTGGGTCCAGCAATCACTCACACCTCCTGTAGTTACTGTCCTTTGTTCCAGTTTCTTTCAGGTATCCTTGGGGATGGAGAGGCTATCTCTTGAGCCAGCTGAAGACCAAATAGAGGAGTCTCCCAGGGGTTTAAATAGACTTTCTCTTGTGGATGGAGACCCCCTCCTCTCTCCTATGCAAAGTCCAGCTCCAAGATGGAGTTTTGGAGTCACATGGGCAACTCACATGTCCATGCATGACTCAGTTTTTACAGGCAGCAGCCATTGTTTACATGCTACCCTGAATGTCCTCAGGTAGACTTCTTATATGGATTGGAGCTTTCCAAGATTCATTGTCCTTTAAGTGTTTCTTGATTGGGCACTTAATTTGCACATTCCTTTCTCAAGAAGCTGACCAAATACTTTACTAAGGCTACTTAGAAATCAAGCAAGTACACAGCCAATATTCATAACTTTGAATACAAAATGACATATGCATACAAATAGGATGAATAGATTCAGTAGACCATAACCTTTACAGAGATATGTTACATGGCATATGTAGCATAATTCCAGTTATGCCGTGTATATATAAATTCATAAGAATATTTCCATGAAGCCTTATGGGGTGCACCGTCACACCCCATTTTCAGGTCTTTGTAACTTGGTTGCTATAACTTTCTTTATGCTGAAAGATCCACTCATTACTGATAAGTGATATATAGCACATCTCGCTTCTGTAGTAAATTGTGTATGTATGTACGTGCACAATGGGACAAGTTAAAAGGTGAATAGACGTTGTATGCTGAGGTGTTGAAAGAGCAGAGTTAGCAGAAAAGCAACGAACAGAAAACTGTAAATTTTAAAGTATGCCACCCCTTATTTTAATTTAAAACCTTTGGACTCCATATGTAAAATACTCTGAATCACACCTATTTACTAGTATTTCTCTTTCTTTCCTATCACTGTTGTAACTGAGCGCCTCCCGGTACTGCCTCCCACCTCCTCTTAGGTGGGGAAAGTATTACATGGGGAACTAACACTGCAATTTGCATAGGAAATCTGTGACAGAGCCAGGAATTAAGTACATCTAGTGCCTTAAAAACAAGATCCTCTCTCCCACAACATCTTTGAATCTAGCCCACTGCATTGCCTGCTGTTGTCCATCAGGATATGTGTGTTTTCTGCCTGATTCTGGTACATCAATAAAATATATAAGTACTCTAGCACGGACATATGGTAGATGGTGCTATGAGAGAAATACTTCTTATGTTTTTATGTTCATTTTCCATAAGAATGGTTAGTGTTTTTGGTAATACTAGTGGAATAAACTTCTTTTAGTTGCTGTAATTTGTTTCTTTTATAAATTATTTTACATTTTCTATCATCTTGGCAACTTCAGAAATAAAATTATTTAACAATGAACAATTACAGTACATTGTGCTGGACTAGCACAAATGACCTGATGAGAGAATACCAGAACTCAAACTGTAAAGCTTGTTCACTGGAATGAAAATGTTATTACCTTTTTGCTCACTTTTGTCCAAGGGAATATGTAAAAGATGATCTTGTTGACTTGAAACCAGCATACACATTTTAAATACTTGTCTATATTGATAATGGGAATAGTACTGTAATACTTAAAAAGGACACGCTGGGCTAGTACAGAGGACAAACTATGTTAGTTTAAGGTCACTGTAGAACAAAAAAGGATTTCAGGAAAGCTCAGGTAATGAATAATTCTTCCTTCTCTCTCTCTCTCTCTTCCACACTGTTAAATCAAATCATAAACAATTTCCTGTTGGACTAAAACATTTGTATTATAATAGCCAGTACAATAGATGGTTCTTCAGTTATTTATTGATTATCAAGCCTAAATGGAGGCTCATGGTTTAATTTGTGCCCAGTAATTTTAATAGCTGTATGTTTTAGAGTAGTATTGGGAAAAGGACAGATTTGAAAATAGATGAGGGCAAACGTAAAACAACAGCCTGACTTTGCTTCACACAATAATGAAAGGTACAACAGCCCCTCACCATGGCATGTATCAGTCAGGCAATATCGAGGGCATTGGGACCTGGTACAAGGAATCCATTGGGATTTGTAGAGCCATTGGGGTGAAGGAGTGAACTCCCATTCTCCTCTCAAGCAGTAGTCCTCCACAAATCTTGGTTCCTCCCTTACCAGGTTATGGCAGCCATGATTACTGCCATGTTAGGGCAGTAGTAACCCCAATCAGTATAGAGAAGGAGTTACTTTTGCCTGTACTCTGTTCTGTTTCAGATGTCAACTGTCAGAAGTCTTGCCTAGACTTTCAGTTATTTGGGAACCTACCCTCTTCTTCCACTAAGCTGGGATGGGGCTCTCTGTGTTGTCAATGGCTCCCAAACATCCCTTCCAGCTCAGAGTTAGGGTGGAGTCCAACACCATCTCTAGGCGGGCCTGGTAGGGCCGGCTCCAGTGTTTTTGCCGCCCCAAGCGGGGAGAAAAAAAAAAAAAAAGCCGCGATCGGCTTCATTCTTCAGCGGCAATTCGGCGGCAGGTCCTTCCCTCCGAGAGAGACTGAGGGACCTGCCGCCGAATTGCCACTGAAGAGCAGGACGTACTGCCCCTTTCTGTTGGCCGCCCCAGGCACCTGCTTGCTGCGCTGGTGCCTGGAGCCAGCCCTGAGGGCTGGGATTGGGTAGCTGCATTGGGGTGGGGTGGGTTCCTTAAAGATTTGATTAAGCTGCAGCAAACTTCTTATTGCAGAGGTGGTAGCACTGGTAGGGCCCAAGGATTTCTCACTGTCTCTAAAATTCATAGCAGTTATCCTACTAAGAACAGTGGCTCTTCCCTCCCTCCCTCCCCCTTCAGTATATTCTGGCACTACTTGAAAATTCAGGATAATTTTGTCCATTTTTGTGGTGGCTGGCCAGTGCCATTGCAAAAATGGGTGTAGCTGGGTCAAGTGAGGGCACCTAGAGGAGTAGCTGATTCAACCAAGCAGGTCCCCTCTCCCAGAGTGAATCCCTCCAGTATACAGATATCTGTGCTGGTGAACTGGGGTGAGTCATGTACATTTCTGCTGTACTTGACACCTGGTTTCATTCCCATTTTCAGCTTTTCAGACTGATAGAGTTTTGCAGTTTTGTGACAAAAGCACATTTCTGTGGGATGGGAATTCCTTGTCACTCCATGACCCCTAATGGAGAGCTTAGTAAGTTTCAGGGAAAACATAGGATCCACTGTGCTTGAACAGAGACCACCACACTCCTCCACCCCCCAGGAAATATGAAGTCTATCAGGGATTTAAAGTTTGGCAAGAATGACACCGAATATCTTTAGTTAAAACAAAGCTCATGACATAACTAAGTGTGCTCTTCCAATCTAAACAACTGTCAATTTTCATTTTGCCTTGGAAGTGCTGTGGAATGGTTTTGAAACATTAAAACACTAATTAACTGTTTAAAGTCTAGCAATGTATTGTCTGTTTTCCCCCATTGGATACCTAATGGTTGGGTCATTACACTAATTGAATCTATTTCCCCATGTTAAGTATCCTCACACCTTCTATGGGTCATCTCAATTATCACTTCAAAGTTTTTTTTTCTTTTCTCCTGCTGATGATAGCTCATCTAAATTGATTGGCCTCTTACAGTTGGTATGGCTACTTCCACCTTTCCATGTTCTCTGTATGTATAAATATCTTCTTGCTGTATGTTCCAGTCTATGCATCCGATGAAGTGGGCAGTAGCCCACGAAAGCTTATGATCAAATAAATTTTAGTCTCTAAAGTGCCACAAGTACTCCTGTTCTTTAAACTGTACCTGCAAAACATAGGAATGAACAAATGAAATTTGCAAGCACAACAGGAAAATTGCATATAAAAATGTGTTTGCACATACGATTACAATGGGTGTATGAGTCTGCATAGTTTGTGCGCACAACTTAGGGTTTTGGTGGTTTTTTTTGCTTTTGTTTTTAAATCTTGGCCTCAACATTAGCAATAAATACAATTTAAAAAAATAATTCTGTAATCTGTTCCTTCGCTTACTTGTCAAGTCATGCATTCAGAAGTGTGATCCTTCTCCCTTTGAAAGCAATGACAAACCTCCTAATTGACTTTATTGAGAAGAGGATTCTAAAAACCTAAAATAGAACACAGGAACTGCCTGCTCTTAGGTGTGTTCGAGGTCAGAAATTGCTGCAACAAAAGCACAAATCCTGAACTCATAACTTCACAGAACAATAAAAGGAACCAACCATACAGTATTGTGTTATAAGATGTAATAGTGTATTCAATAATTTTAAGCCATACACTTACAAAAGCTCTGTACCTTAGCTAATCTTTCTGAATTTATGCTTAGGCAATTCATCGATTGCAGGCACTGTCTATTGCTTTGTGTACCACAAATTGAAGAGGATATTTCTTAATTAACTATTCTAAGTTCAGAGGGTGCAAAACCAAACCAAAAAAGTTTCACACCTGAAACTCTTTTCCTGAAATGTTATTTACCATACTCCCCGAGATTTATGTTAATCATTTACCATATTTTAAGATTACAAAATTCCATTGAAAAATTACCAAGCACTGTTTTTCCTTTTTCTTTCTGTATTCCAAAAGTCAATAAAAACATTAAAATAGCCTCACAAACAGACTATATCTTCAAAAGGCTAAATATTGCCACTGAACACAGAATCCCTGAAGGATGGGGTTTAGCCTGTCTGATATGAATTTTACTTTTTGTATAAATAGTGGTTTTTACATGTGTATGTGATTCTAAAACATGTATTTCCCCATATTATTCTAGACTACATGGAAAGGGCCTACTGTTATTTCTGTGTTGATGAGGTGCTAATGGAAGTGCTGCTCATAGATATTAGGCTAGTGAGGGAACTTCATTGTAGCTGAGATATTGGCTCCTGGTTCCCAGTGCAACACAGAGTAGAGTTCAGTCTGCTCTAAATTATGCGCAGCTGCAAAGGACCATTCCACCATCTGGAGATCAGGGCATAAAGACACCCACATCCACGTTTCCTTCCAGGAATGCCCCTAGAGCAGGAGCCAAGGGTGTTTTCTTGTAGCTGGTAGGCCAGCTCTATGCATCCTGAGGTCCCCTTTACACAAGGGTAATCCTCAAGGATGCAGTTAAGACCGCTTTCTTGGTACTTTATACCATCACTTTGGTGCAAAGCAACTTGAGTAAATCCATCAAACTTAGGACACAGCAGCTAATGGCTGTGGGATGAGTATTTCCAAACAATATGATCATCTTAAATTACTGTGTACACTTGTATTTGTGAGAGACAGATTCAGAATAAGATGGCTTCAGAAACAGAATATTCTTTGACTCGGTGTTTACAGGCATGCATCACACCAAGGAATTGTAGCCATCTTGTCTAAAGGCAGACAGCTCCACAAGAAAATGCAGGGAGAGAAGAAGGGCTAAAAATGAATGATGGGGATATTCACCAACTTCAAGGATGACTTGAAAAATATTCCAGGCACCTACTAGCTGTAGGATTAAACCTGTTGGACAGAGGAAGATATGAAGTCTAAGGCTAGGTCCAGAGGCAGCATCCTTATGAAGGTCAGCTCCATGTCATCGCCCTTCTGCTAGAGAGGGGGAGGGTGCCCTCTATGGGCACCACTTGGTGGTTCCATCTCTCTTTCTCTGCCTTAGGGTAGTATATTTCTGATAAACTTGCTCCAGTCCCTCCATCCCCAACTTCCTGTCTCCTCTCTTTCCTTCACAGCCTCTTGGATGCTGTGTTGGCAGAAGTCTCCACCGCTCTACCTCTACCCCAGAGCCCTCTGGCTACAAGGAGGGATGGAAAGAGATCTTGGTTACTCTTCCCCTAACTTCTGTCTTCTTGGTTGATCTTCCCAGTTAATAATTCCTATGACTGCCTCTGTTGCTCCTAGATTTCCCATGCAGCATGAAACTGAGGTGAGTCTTTGCTGTTTGACTGCTGCTGCCCACAGGTTTATGACTAGTTATGACTAGTGACCGGTTTCCTTAATTCTCTGGCGACGTCTATACCAGGGGTCGGCAACCTCTGGCACGCGGCTCGCCAGGGTAAGCACCCTGGCGGGCCGGGCCAGTTTGTTTACCTGCCGCGTCGGCAGGTTCGGCCGATCGCGGCTCCCACTGGCCGCGGTTCGCTGTCCCAGGCCAATGGGGGCTGCGGGAAGCGGCGCGACCGAGAGATGTGCTGGCCGCGGCTTCCCGCCACCCCCATTGGCCTGGGATGGCAAACCGCCGCCAGTGGGAGCCGCGACCGGCCGAACCTGCTAACGCGGCAGGTAAACAAACTGGCCCGGCCCGC
>NW_020664435.1:19168961-19175538 GCF_002925995.2 Terrapene triunguis | reverse complement strand
ACCCTGGCGAGCCACGTGCCAGAGGTTGCCGACTCCTGATCTATATTATGAGCTAGGGGTGTGATTCCCCGTCTCACGTAGGTATACTCTCACTAGGTCTCATTGCACTAGCATGAGTATAAATAGCAGTGTTGCCATAGTAAGAGGGGTAGCAGCAACGGAGGCACAGCTGAGTCATATATGTCAGGGTCCAGTCTAAATTCACCACATTTCTTTTTTTTTAAATCTTCTAGACTTGCTAATGTACATCTCAGAGACCTGCAAACCTATGAGCAGCAAAGATTCATGGAAATAATGCTGCATCACGTAACTTTTTGAAGATTTTCTTTGCGACCATAAAGGCTTAGAAACTGCGTATTTAAAAATAAAGTTTACAGTCTTCAGAAATTGATCTCACATGCCTTAGGATCTCACGTACCTAGTTTTTTAAAATTCTGACTGTGTGTCAGTCTATACTGTGCACGTGCAGGTAGTGCTTTTTATTCCTAGATCTCAAAGTGACTTGTAAAGGTTATTATTTCCACGTAGGAGTAAATGAGAGACAGAGAGGTTAACTGACCTACCAACAGCACACAGCAAGACCATGGTAGAGTTAGAACTAGACTCCAAATCCAGCTCCCAGTCTTGCTCGCTAGCGATGCTTTCCACAGTATTTATCTAGATGAGTGCATTTAACTCTTACGGTTTGATCTCTTTCAGTGAAACTGCCAGAAAACTCCATTCAAGTTGACAGTGTTCCTTAAAATAAGGAAGTTTTTTAAATTAGCCATTTAAAAAAAAAAAGTCTAGACATTTTAAATGGGGAAATAAATCTTAATGGTTATGGGAGTGGATTTTACTTCCTTACCATGTTGACAAAAGTCTCTTTGGTGGGCCCAAGAGCAGCAATACCAAACCTGTTCAATCCTGCTCTCCTCCCCATTACCATTCTCTTTGTGCATGCATCTGCCTGTTACCTCTTCAGTTTAATTGCAGGTTTGCTCCTGCTCTTGCTACTAAGCACCCTCTTTCACATCCTGTGGAGGAGCATGCAGCTGAGATCCCATCAGAGCAATGTGTTAGAGTGATGCAAGTGACCATCAATAAAATAGTGAAACAGGCTAAACTCAAATTACTGTCAACTGCACAAAGTACAGGGGGAAAAAACAGAGGAAAAATGTTTTTCTCTAATGTTTCTTTTCTAGTAATCTGAGGGATTACTTGTAAAAAGAGCAGATACACAGGTTTTCATAAGGAAATGTGATTTTTTTTTTCAAGTTGGTGTTCTTTTACTCTGAAATTCTGTCCTTTGTTACACCTGTGCTATTCTATTGGGAAATTGGGTGTAGCAGAAATTAATTTAAAGGCATAGGTGCAGCTCCCAAGAAACAGCCAGTATGTCTACACTGTCTTGTAAACATGGGTCTGTGGAACCCGGCCTTTTGGACTCAATGTTTCCAAACCTGTGCTTTAGCATCTACACTGTATTGTAAACCTGGGTTTACAATTGCTGGACCTTGGTCTTGTGGCTGTGCTGATGTGTCCACCTTCTGACTTGGGTCTGTCACTTGAGCTACATCCAGACTGCAGAACAACAGGGCTTGGACCCAAGTGATAGTGGGACTCAGACGATGACCCACAACCGTAGCTGAGTCCTAGGTCCTGAGTGCTTGCTGATCCAAGTCAGATTGATTTGTGTGTGGACAAAAGGGGAGCTTGGGCTCAAACCTGAGTCAGGGCTTGGACTTAGTGTGCAGTGTAGACATATCCTGATAGCTTAATTTACCCTGTACAATATTGTTTATGGTGGAATGCAAGCAGGAAAGAACTCATGTTGATTTTCAGATTCCAGGATGAGTTTGCAGGATTGGCAATTAAAACAAACCTTTTTCCCACTTGGAAAGTAAGCAAGAAGTGTTAGACACAATCATAATGGAAACCCTCCTGCTCCGTGCCATTTTTGCAATACTTTTTCAGTGTGCATCTGCACTTTCAGTCAAAATAAACCAGGAAACTGTCTGTTATCTGGGGCAGTTGCTGGCTGTCCTACTTATGGGAATGAAGCTGTCTGGCCTGTCAAATAAGATAGAAGGGTGAAGGCAACTCTAATATACTGCATTACAGACACAGGAAAAACCTGTGGCCTTCTTCCAAAGTGTTGCCACATAATGGCTATTATGGACCATAGTAACTACAGAGAGGCCCAGATAAGGATTTGGTGTATTTAAGTCTTTCAAACAAGATTGGATGTCTTTCTAAAAGCTATACTCTAGTTCCCCGAAAGTTTCTGGTCTTGATACAGGAGTGGCTGGGTGAAATTCTGTAATCTCTGTTATGTAGACTACATGATCATAAATTCCCATTCTCACCTTCAACTTCATGTACTCATTTATTAAACAATCTGAGAGGGTACAAGTTGATGGTTATGTTTTTGGCTTGCCATTCTAAGAGTGTGCCCTCCAGAAAGCAGTGCATTCACTTCTTCAATACCTGTGATAATTATGACTTGTGTGGGGAATTCTTCTTTGTATGTGTGGCTGGATATATGCAGTTTAACCTGCTACACTTAGTTTTTATTATGTGCAGATGCCTATGTGGTTCTCAAGCCAAAATTTGGCCCTTCTTTTTTAAAATACCTTTTGGCATACATCAGTTCTAACTAAGCCAATAGAAACTTGCTCTTAACTTTGGCTGTATAGTAAGTCAGTCTTATCTGGACTCTGTTGTTGGTGAAGTGGCAGGAAAATTCTCCATTTTTTACAGAGCCAACTCATAAAAATGTTTCTTATTTTTTGGAATAAGATATTTTTTAAACTGATTTAGTATAAGCTTTTCATTTTAAAGTTTTAGAATAGACTTATAACTAAATAATAAATACTTTGGGAATGAACACAGGTCCATAAATGTAACTGTTATAAGAGATCATATTGAAACAGAAACTTAGGAACGACATTAATGATCTAGCCAGAGTCTATTTTGGGTATCAATAAATCAGTTTCAAGTTTTCCCTCCTCCTCATTCCAAATGAATTAATCTTTTAAGCCAGTGGTAACAAGCTTTTCAATTGCCAGTCATTAATTTCATGATTGGAAAACAGAACTTCTGAGGAGTCATCAGCAAAAAGATCTCTAATCTCATTTGTTAACAGTCTTCCATGTGTTAACTATCACATAGAAAACCCCAACTGGAGTTTTAGGGCCTTCTCCTCTTTCTTGCTGTTTTCACTCCTGGCTATTTCTAACAAAATAGACTCTAGCTATATTCATAACCAACAATAACATTAATAAAAAAATCTGGAAGAAGTTTTGTGCCTATTCAGCTTCCTGATGCTGTCCACTCATCCTGTTGATGATTGACATTCATTATCCTTCCTGGCAGGTGTGTGTGTGGGCGTGGTCATGTTACACATACAGTAACATTTCATTCTGGGAAATGTTTAAGAAATACATGCAAGAACTCTGCAAGTAAATTACCTATATTATTCATATTGGAGTCTACATCTATAGTGGGGACTCTCTTAAATGAATATAAGAAATTCACTGGACCAAATTCATTTCTGGTTTAACTCCATTGATTACAATGATTACAAGGGATTAATTTGGCCAGTTTTTGTCTATTTAGTCATACAGGCCAATACACCATATTAAAAACTCTTAAGGGAAATGGCAACAGTAGAATTGATCTTTTCCATGTAACGAACAACCTTCTCCTTATTTCTGCTGAAGGCACTTTCTCCCTCCTGGTTTTCCTTGGCCTTAGTGCAGCCTTCAGTATTGTGGATCACTTTCTCCTGCCGGTTTCCACCTGTAAACTTTCTGCTCTTACCTGTCAAACCACTCTTCTGCTAGAACTGGCTGCATCTCAGTGGATCCCATCAAGGTTTAGGTCTTAGCCTCTTTTCTCTTCTATCCAGCTTCTCCCTACCTTTTCTTTTAGTTGCCACGCTTATGATGATGATCAGCCATTCTATACCCTTTGGTACCTTTAATGACTTCTCTCTGTTCCTCTCACTGTCTGTCATGACCAAATAAACTTCTGGCTTCATTTCTGCTTCTGTAGACATTGAATTGAAGAGAGAAGGGATTCTCTTGAGCAAGAAAATCCTCAAATGCAACTCCATCCCCTCTATTTCCTCCTCCAAGACCTTGGCATCGTCCTGGGCCCTCTTATTCCTGCTGATCTGTCTATCGCCAGCTTCACATCCCTGCCAGTGCACTGCCTTGACTGAAATCCTCATCTGTGTTGTCTTCTCCCATCCTTTCAATTTGTAGTGCCACCTTCTCCGTGGCGTCCAAGTTCCAGCTCTCTAGATTTTAGCACGTGGAGAACGCTGCTGCCCATCTTCTCACAAATGCAAAGAAGTTTGATGGTAACAAAGAACAACACTGTCCTGCCTTGCACTCATTTCAGGTCTAGTCCAAATTTACCATGTTTCTTTTTTTAAAGTATACCTTATAGACTAGTTTTTGCTCTTTTTACCTTCCTTGATGCTCCCCCCACTTACCTAGCACTGACATCCTCTTTGTCCCTTCAAGCAATTTCTCTTCTGCTGCAAGAACCTTCTCCTCTGCATCTCTTGCCATCTAAAATTGTGTTCCTGTATCTCTTCAGTTCATCAGTACTCTGTCATCTGATAGCACACATTTTCTCCCTTTCGTATATGTATTAATTTCTCTCTCTGCATTATTATTATTTATTATTATTTTATAATAAAATATTTTTGATACAGCTTGTATAAAATAGAAGGCAGATCAAGCTTCTATTTAAGTCATTGTGAGTTTTGCCACTAACTTAAAAATGTGAGCAGGGTAGGACCTTAAGGTCATATTCTATTAGACATTGATCTATTTTGTTTATACCAATAGTTCCCAAGCTGTCATCAAGTAAGCATCAGTTATGCAAGAAGCTCTTGCTGGTTACCTGCGGAGAGCTGGCTGATCGTTTAATGCTGGTTCTCCTCCTCGAATCCAGCTACTAAAATCACATTAAAAGAAGTTATAATATTAAATACTTTCTCAATATTATTTTTAGTGTGAGCTGTTTTAACTGTCACAAGGATTTTGTTCTGGAAGGGGAATTGGCTTGCATGATAATGAATGGGAAGGAGGTGATCTGTGAGACAATATCTTTATTAAGGTGTGGTCAATGCTATGGAAAAGTTAGAGAACCCCTGGTTTATACAAAGTTAAAATCTTGAATGAAAAACAAGTGTCTCGTAAAGCAGCATGCACATGTTATAATGGATGCAAGATTGTGTATTATACTATGCGCAGTGTACTGGTGGATCCCATGTGCTGTAATTTACTACATTTGCACTTACTGACTTTGTTGCCATTACAAATTACAGTTTTAAAATTTGGACCATATGAAACTAAAATGCTATCTTCCAAAATTTTAGCCGTAGAGTCTCTGCCGGCTTCTGTGCAAATTGATTGTGACATTTGCCGGCAGTGGTGTTGATCACTGTGTCTGCTGCACTCCAATTTAAATATACTTCACTGTGTACAGAGGAGCCATAAAATACACTTTCCTAATG
Organism: Terrapene triunguis; assembly: GCF_002925995.2. Taxonomy (NCBI): domain Eukaryota; kingdom Metazoa; phylum Chordata; order Testudines; family Emydidae; genus Terrapene; species Terrapene triunguis. The sequence continues at coordinate 19,170,023 of NW_020664435.1, read as the reverse complement.
CCTGTTGTCAGGAAGACTCTCTGCTACCACAGACATACGCTCTGATGTGAGAGTCACTTAGGCTACGTCTATACTGCATACCTTACAATGGTGCGGCTGTGCCGCTACTGCCGTGCTGTTGTAAGGTATGCAGTGTAGCCATTCTCTTCTGCCAGGAGAGAGCTCTGCTAATAACAAAATAAAACCATCCCTAATGAGGGGTGGTAGCTTTGTCAGCAGGAGAGTGTTTTCCACCAACGAAGCGGTGTCCACACCTGCACTTTTCGTCATTAAAACTTTTTTTCACACCCCGAGCGACAAAAGTTTTTTAACGACGAAAGTACAGTGTAGACATAGCCTTAGACTGAATATGCTGAAAGAGTCTGTTAATGTTGATGCTCAGAGAGGGCTGATTGACAGGCTCAAGAAGAATAGATCTCCTTTCAGAGGCAAACTGTCAATGTTCTGTATCAAAGGTTTGAGAATAGTAAGAGTTGAAACCATGCCCTCCAAAAACACAGGCATGAAGCGATATGCTAAGCAGTGTAATGATGGGTGGGAAGAATATTTCCAGTATCTGAATATAGGCATTAAGATTTGTATAGGTGCTCTATACTCAGGGCCGGCTCCAGGCACCAGCAAAACAAGCAGGTGCTTGGGGCGGCACATTTCTAGGGGCGGCATTTTGGCGCTGGCCATCATAGGCGTCGACTCCGGGGCATGGGGAAAAAGTGCCCCCGCCACCCCAGCTCGCCGCCTCTGCTCGCTTCCACTCCGCCTCCGCCTGCTCCCCTGAGCGTGCCGCCGCCGCTCCACTTCTCCCCCCTCCCTCCCAGGCTTGCCGGGCGCAAAACAGCTGTTTCGCGCAGCAAGGCTGAGAGGGAGGAGAAGCCGAGCGGCAGGCGCTCAGGGGAGGTGGCGGTGGTGGAGCGGAGGTGAGCTGGAGCGGGGAGCAGTTCCTCTACCCCCTGTTACTTCCTGCGCCTCCCACCCTAGCTCACCTCCGCTCCGCCTCCTCCCCTGAACGTGCCGCTGTTCCGCTTCTCCCCCCTCCCTCGCCTGAGAGGGAGCGGGGAGAAGTGG
>NW_020664435.1:19126342-19168861 GCF_002925995.2 Terrapene triunguis | reverse complement strand
CTTTTTATCGTCAGTCTTAATCTGCTAAACAGTAGTTTATTTAATCAGAGTTTAAAATTAGGCATTTTACAGAGTTCCCACATACCATTATGAATCACTAATGTTTGTTTTTATATTTCATTACAGCAGAAAACAGATGTGCCACTTCAAATACACTAACGTGCACAATGTGTCTTGCCCTGGGCCCAGAGTGTGGATGGTGTTCTCAAGAGGTGAGCTATTTCTTTGTTTTATTGTTGTATTTATTTATTTTACCTGCTTCTAACACACTTATGCAGATGAAGGAACTCCAGAATATTAAAAAGAAAGATATTGAGAAATAACAGGGAAAAATTATTTAGACTTATTCTTGGAGACAGCACCTGAGAAATCATGTGAAATATATTTGGTTGCCAAAAGAGAAAATGTTACTTTTTTTATCTGGAAAATTACAGTAATTTTTAAATAAAGTGTGAACCTTTTTATGTTTTCCATCTACTTTATAGACAGCATTGGCAGACTAAAAGTAACTTTGGGGAGTTCAAAAGTTTTTGGCTTCAGCAATACAAAATTACTTATCAGTAATTGGTATTAAACACTTTCATTATATATCAGAAGCAAATCATTTTCATATCTGTGCTTATTACATTTCAGCAAGTTACTTTACTAGTAATGTTTTGGTTTTGAATTTCTTGGAGTCAATTTGATTTCATCAGACATCATTTCCTTTGTCACATATGGAAAACTGATGCTTTGCTATTTTTGACACAAGAAACCTTCAGTTTTGTGACTTGCCAGGGATTGTCATGCTTTTGTGATAAATTGAATTATTCTGAAATCAGTACTGTATTGAAAACAGTGAGGTTTCTGTTTTTGACAAACAACCAGTTAATTTCAATTTGTATATACCCAGTTATGAGTTTTCATGTCTCTGAAGAGTGTTAAGGGTGATTTGTAGGTTTTTATTTTATTTTATTTCATTTGCAAGATTGTTTACTGGCAATTAGAAGTTCACAAAAACTTTTAAGGGCACTTTTAGGCAATTAGTAATAGTGTAAGATGTCATCTGCTGACTTCACAAGGATTCATTTATTTTTATGCTCACATTGCAGCCAATGGGTTTCTCTCTCTCCACTTCATGCCAGTATAATTTTAGAGGCTGAATGGTGGGTCAGTTAAAATACTACATTATTACAGTCAATCTTTGCGTATTTTTCCATAGTGTTTTGTTACAAAATCATTTTTAAACTTTCCATTTTGTATATGCAATTTTAAAGTGTATATTTTTATATTTCTTCAATACACTACAAACATTGCTAATTTGATTGTTTTAAAGCTGTTAATTAGAACTGATGGTGCTATTTTTCTCTTTCTGTTTATGCACTGACTGCAACTTCTACAAGTGTATTTGTTATCCCCAAGTGTTCATCAAGTATTTTGTGAACAAATGTCACCCTTTCTCTTTCACTATGAGTATGTGTACACTTTAGGGACTATACTGGCATAGGTACAGTGCTGTAGCTTTGTCCCCATAACCTATCCCTGTATGAACACCACCTCCCTAAACAATGGTAGCTAGGTTAATGGGAATATTTTTCTATTGACGTAGCTGCGTGTAGACTGGGGGGTTAGGTCAGTATAGCTACGGCACTCGAGTGGATTTTTCACACCTCTGACTAACATAGCAATGTCAACCTACATTTTAAATGTAGAACAGGCCAATGTCTTTTACCCTTGTGCTATTTCTCATTGCCATGTGTAGTTGGATGTTATTGTTTCTACTCCCCGGTTGAATGATTGTCTTGTTTTATTCTTTTGCTGAAGAGAATTCAGATAGTGACTAGCAAATAATGAATAACACTTTCAGTATGAATATTTTAGATGAATCATCATTCCTGTTTAAAATGCACTAAATGTTCTGGATTTGTCGACCCTTTCATAAATAAGTGGTGGCATCCATACTCACAAACTACAATTAACATACCCCAGAAATGATAATTTGCTACATTATTTGCATGTAAACACACACAAATTGAAACTATTCAACTAGCTCTCATATTACTAAATGAAAAACTTCCTGGCATCAAAACTAATTATTAAATTTTGTCTGTGCCTGTTAAAACCATCTTTCAAAACTCTTTGTGTAGGAGAATTTTTTTTACAACCACACCCTTTTTCTTTTTCTTTCCCATTTTATGTTTTCTGCATTTCTTTGTTAACAGTGTGTGCTACTGTGGGAGTATTTTATGAATTTCAGCAAACAAAGCCTGAATGTCTTTGTTAATAAAACAAAAATTAATTGATCCACTTCTGTTTGATATTTTAAAAAAAAGTTCTCATACATTTAATTTGTTCTTTGAAAACCACCTGTTTGTGAAAGTAACCCATTAAAAAATCTGTGGCCCGAGAAGTTAATGGAGTAAGATTCCATGAAAGATCATCTCATTCTATAGCAGGGGTAGGCAACCTTTCAGAAGTGGTGTGCCAAGTTCACTCTAATTTAAGGTTTCGCGTGCCAGTAATACATTTTAACGTTTTTAGAAGGTCTCTCTCTATAAATCTATATTATATAAATAAACTATTGTTGTATTTAAAGTAAATAAGGTTTTTAAAATATTTAAGAAGCTTCATTTAAAATAAAATTAAAATGCAGATCTTATCGGTTTAGTGTGATCCTTGCCCTCGCTTTTCCCTGCTGAGTTTTCCAATGTGGGCTACAGCAGGGGGTGACTGAAGAGCGCTGGGTCGAGGCCAGGAGCAGAGCCCCAGGCTGGCTGCCAGTACCCCAGGCTGGCAGTGGGCTGGCGGGGCTGGCGGCCGGAACCCCAGACCAGCAGCGGGATGAGACGCTCAGCCCACCTCCGGCTCCGCTCAGTCCGCTGCTGGTCTGGGGTTCCAGCAGGGGTGAAAGTAACTTAAATTTCTTACAGGTACTGTCATATTGCAACCCCCCTCGGGGGGAGGAGATCAGGGGCTGGGGATGTGTGGGTGTGGGGGGGAGCACTCAGGGCAGGGGGTTGGGGTGCGGGGGGCTCAGGGCAGGGGGTGGGTATGTGGATGATGCAGGAGTCAGGGCTGGGAGCATGGGGGGTGCAGGAGTCAGGGTTGGGTGGCATGAGGGGCTCAGGGCAGGGAGTTGGGGTGTGTGTGTAGGGGGGAAGTCCTGGAGGGGCGGGGGCTTGGGACTGGCCTGGGACAGTCTCGGTTGCAGCCGGGTTACCTGGATGGTGGATGGGTCCCTGCCCCACGCTGTTCCTGTTCCTGCCAAGGGAGCTGTGGGCCAGCTGTGTGTGGGCACTGCATCTGCAGGCAAATGGGGGGCAGCGGCATAAGACCCCCTGGCCTGCCGCTCCCTTCCCCTTCTTCCCCAGGGGCCGCAGCTGTGCACGCTGCAGGGACGGCACGTGCCTGCAGTGCCCTGGTATTCAGCCACAGTGGCGAGAGAGGGGCAGCAGGACAGGCTGGGATGTGGACACCTCCACTGCGCCTCCTGCCGGCCCCTTTCACTTGCCTGACTGCCTGCTGCTTAGTCCGGTGCACGGGGCCGCCAGCACCAGCCTGCAGGAGAGTTCCGGCAGCCAGCAGGACCCCAGCTGGAAGCGCGCCACGCGCCGGGCCTCCACTCGCAGCGGAGCCCCCCAGCATCGGCCGGCTCTGAGCGTGCACGCTCCGCCTTACTTTACTTCTAGGTTCTGGCTGCCGGCCCCTTGCCAGCGGGGTCCCGGCGGCCAGGACCCCGGCTGGCAAGGGGCCAGCAGCTGGAACCCCAGAGCACCGGCGGGCTGAGCGGGGCCGGCGGCCGGGACCCCAGAGTGGTGGCGGGCTGAGCAGTTCAGCCCGCTGCCGGTCTGGAGTTCCGTCCACTGGCTCCTGCTAGTCGGGGTTCCAGCCGCTGGCCCCACTCAGCCCACTGCTCGCCCGGGGTTCCGTCCATCCAGGCCAGCAGTGGGCTGAGGGGGACTGGCGGCTGGGACCCTGGGCTGGCAGCGGGCTGAGCAGGGCCAGGACCCCGCTCAGCCCGCTGCTAGTCTGGGGTTCTGGCCACTGGATCCTGCCAGCTGGGGTCTCAGCCGCCGGCTCCGCTCAGCCTGCTACCGGCCTGGGGTTCCCTTCACCCAGGCCGGCAGCGGGCTGAGCGGGGCCGGCGGTCGGGACCTCGGTGTGCCATTAAAAATCAGCTCGCGTGCCACCTTTGGCACACGTGCTGTAGGTTGCCGACCCCTGTTCTATAGTTTGCTTAGTCTGACACGCAAGCCACATCCCTAAGATTGTGGAATTGGAGAGCAGGGGAAACAAACCCAAACCCACCTCTGTCTAAAAGTTTTGGAGCTATATACAAGGGAAAGCTCCTTTACAAAAGCTCCCTTTTGCTGTTATCCACATCTCCCAGTATTTTGACAAATTAAAACTACGTCTGTCAAGAGATTAAAAGAAGTAAATATGGGATTAATCGCGCAATTGAACAATAATGAAATACCATTTATTTAAATATTTTTTGAAGTTTTCTACATTTTCAAATATATTGATTTCAGTTACAACACTGAATACAAAGTGTACAGTGCTCACTTTATATTTATTTTTGATTATGAATATGTGCACTGTAAAAAAAAAAAAAAAAAAGAAAAAGAAATAGTATTTTCAGTTTACCTAATACAAGTACTGTAGTGCAATCTCTTTATCATGAAAGTTGAACTTACATATGTAGAATTACGTACAAAATATAACTGCATTCAAAAACAAAACAATGTAAAACTTTAGAGCCTGCAAGTCCACTCAGTCCCTGTAGTTTCTGCATCAGAGTGTTGCTCTTTTAAGACTTCTGAAGGCATGTTCCACACCTCATCCCTCTCAGATTTTGGAAGGCACTTCAGCTTTTAAACTTTGGGTCGAGTGCTGTGACTATCTTTAGAAATCTCACACTTTTGTGTTTTGTCAAATCTGCAGTGAAAGTGTTCTTAAAACGAACAACATGTGGTGGGTCATCATCCAAGACTGCTCTAACATGAAATATATGGCAAAATGCGGGTAGAACAGACTGGGAGACATACAATTCTCCCCAAGTTGTTTAGTCGCAAATTTTACACATTATTTTTTTAACAAGCATCATCAGCATGGAAGCATGTCCTCTGGAATGGTGACCAAAGCATGAAGGGGCATATGAATGTTTAGCATATCTGGCACGTAAATACCTGGCAATGCTGGCTACAAAAGTGCCATGTGAATGCTTGTTCTCAATTTCAGGTGACACTGTAAATAAGGAGCCGGCAGCATTATCTCCTGTAAATGTAAACAAACTTGTTTGTCTTAGCGATTGGCTGAATAAGAAGTAGGACTGAGTATACTTGCCCGCTCTAAAGTTTTACATAATTTTGTTTTTGAGTGTAGTTATATTTTGTACATAATTCTACATTTGTAAGTTCTACTTTCATGATAAAGAGATTGCACTATAGTACTTGTATGAGGTAAATTGAAAAATACTATTTCTTTTTTTACAGTGCAAATATTCATAATCAAAAATAAATATAAAGTGAGCACTGTACACTTTGTAATCTGTGTTGTATTTGAAAATGTAGAAAAACAAGCAAAAATATTTAATACATTTAAATTGGTATTCTGTTGTTTAACAGTGCAATTAAAACTGTGATTAATCGTGATTTATTTTGTTGAGTTGATCGCATGAGTTAACTGCGATTAATCGACAGCCCTATTTAAAACATTTCCTGCCCCATACACAGGCAACCACAAAACAAGAGGATACTGGCATAACTGTCTCTTATGGCTTATATAGGGGGAACAGATGGGCTCAGCAGCTTGAAGATTTTTAATGGGCCAGAAGAAACCATTAAATCATATAGTCTGTCATCCTGTATTGCATGGGTCATAGAACTTCACCCCTGTTTTGAGCACAGTACAGCTCATCCGCAGTTGTGCAATTGCTAGGAAGATGTAGTAGGCTTCCTCCTCACCAAATACTCAAATAACCCTTCATGCCCCCTACAAAAGACTTTCAAAAATCTGGCAGTTCCCACTGGCCTCAGTGGGAGCTGCTGAGTTTCCAGCACACTTGAAAATCTGGCCACTTGTTGAGCAACTTAACTATAGATATTGGTCCTAATTTTGAAAATATTGGTCCTAATTTTGAAATTATTGTCATAAACAAAATTTCCAGTAGACTTTTTCTGAGAAATGAGCAGTACATTTTGAAGTAAAATAGTAAGTGTGGCTCACACTACTTTGGTGGAACTGCTTTAGTGAACGTAGCACAAACAATTTTACAGTGACATAATGACAGTGCATACCATCCTTTTCCCAAAGGCAGCTTGTTCTAAAAGTGCAAAATCCTCTCTCTATTCAAAAAGTTTTGTCCTTTAAATCTAAAATTATTTTTCTTTAACTTCTATTTTAAATATTTTCTTGTTATTGTCCTTATTAAAAACATGTGGTTTCCATGGCCTTGCACAACAGTCTTTGCAATTATAGAAGCATGTTCTATTGTTTGAAACACTTGTTATTTGGTAACTTGGTTTCCTTTGAAGATTATATATTTTCTAACTTAAAATGGCTTGTACTTTTTGCCTCTTTTCAACCAGGATTTCATGGCAGGAGCAACACAGAAGGGACGATGTGACATGGTTTTTAATTTAATAAAAAAAGGCTGCCAATCAGAATTTATAGAAAATCCCACCATTCGTGTAACAATACCCAGCGACCACAAGACAAATACACAAGTAACACCGGGGGAGGTTTCAATCCAACTGCGTCCAGGTTTGGTTATCTAAAGCATTGCTTCTGTATTAAATCTAAACTAAATACAGGGACGCTTCAATCCAGTCTGTGAGGCAGTGGCTGTAATTATTATTTAGAAGAATGAAACTAACTATCTTTCATCTATAAAACTATTTGTAGAAGTATAACTGCAATGTTCCTATGGGTATAGCTAAAAATTGGCAGCTATGCCCATTAACTCAGGGTTAGGGCTGCCACTGAGTTTCACAACAGTGACATGGAGGTGAAGGTGAAAACTTTTTGCAGTGTTTTGTTTCATTTTTATTTGTTAGCTGTTTCCATCCTGATCCACCAAGTTAATGTCAAGAATGGAGTTTTGTACTTGGAAATATGCAGGTTAAGTTCCAGAAATTCTCAAAAGACAGGTTATAATTCTGTTGCTTGAATTATCCCAGAATTGGAAGAATGAAACCCACCTCATTAGATTAAATACCAAAACATTGTTTGGTCCATAATGTTGACTATCTAACAAAATTGTTACAAAGTGACTTACTAGTTCATGCGCCCAAACACAAAAAAGACATTTAGGATATTTTTGGATACAAGATTTTTTGCTTTTTTCTGTAGTGTAAATTTAATGCACATAAGTGCTAGAGTGAGAATGCTGGAGTATATTGTGTTAGAATAGAAGACTGTACTGTAATAGAGTTGTTGTAAAAACCCTCATTGAATTTCCTGACTCTCATGCAATTTAAAATTTCAGTAGTATTGTTGTAATATAGTTCTTTTCCCACATATAATCTAAACCATGCCATATCATATGACCATGTCATCCCATTTGATGGAAATTATACAGAAAGGGAAAAGATAATACAAAATATACCTACTTAGAAGCCACAAGACACCCCAGAAATTACCTCGTCCAGAAGGAGGGGGGGGAAATCTATTGGCTTCATGGATGGGAGCAGTGGTTGTAGGTCTTCTAATCATGAACACTCAAGAAGGCTCTGTATGGATGACCCCAACCTTGTGGATCCTGGAGCATAGCTTGGAATGCCTGTCCCTCTATACTGCTCCTCAGCCATCTTCCCATTTCTTCAGCCCCAAACACTTGGCTAGCTCAGTGGCCATGCTTCAATTCATCCCTGTCCCACAGCCATCCACTCTACCCCTGTCCTCACAAGGGGATAGACATCATGTATTAGAGATTAATACTGGTCTGAATAGCATTAATTTCCAGTGAAGTCATCAGTGGGAAAGTCCATGAGTTTCCAAGTGGTGCACGCTCTTTAGAGCAAGAGCTGCAACTCCTGCTACAGTCTTTCCTGATAGCAATGCCTCAACCCCCACCTGCAAAACAATAGTACCAAAGGGATGTTGATACCTTAGAGGAAAGGGAGCTGCTCCTTTTTCTACACAATTTTCATATGCAACTCACACAGGTGACATGTTTCCTCACCTCACTGGCACATGTGCATATTCAAAAGTTGCACTTTGCTAAAGTGTGTGTTGCTTGTTGTGAAGCTTGGGACATCACCTGAGACTTTCAAAGGGGCCTAAGGGAGTTAGGCTTCCAAGTCCCATTGACTTTCAGTGGGAATTAGCACCTATTTCTTTTTGCTCCCTTTGAAAATCTAAACCATTATGTACGCTTCAGCTTTATTGTGCACTTCGGGTTCATAAATCATTAAATGGATTATGTGCACTTATATGCACAGACTTTTTCATAGGTATTATATTTAATAAGTAATCCAAGTAACTGTAAAAATACAGTAATTTGCATTTTACTTAACTGTTTCAGACCATGTCTGAGATAACAAAATTGAATGAAAATTGATAATACTATATGCCTCTGCTGTGCATCCCAATGAAGTGGTACACCACTCTCTTACTGAACCTTGCCTCTCAGTTTATGGCCTGTCACAATTATAAAATATACCTTTATTCTCTCAGAAAAGCCATATATTTCCAATTTAACACAACTTTATCTGCAAAATATTGCAATCCGTACTTCCCAAATAAATGGTATTGTTGGATCATGTTGGCTGTCAATGCAAGGGTCATGGATCAGAGATGAAAAATAGAGGATAAATGTTATAAACTGTGAGATGCTATTCCTTATAAATATATTGGATAAACTCTGCAAAGTTAGACTTCTGTTTAGATACAATGCTTATAACATTTACGTGTCTTTTATCTGGTGAAGAAATGGGAGGCAGTCTTTACTGATGGGACAACTAGAATGAAACCCAGCGTAACAGTAGATTTTAAAAAGTGCATAATAGAAACTCATTGTCATAGACCTAGGTTAAACACTGACCATTTCTGGGAGAAGCAGTGATATGAAATCATCTCCCACAGCTATATTCTCACACATGTTCTGTCAGAACAAAGAGAAGAGTGACCAATGTAAGTTATGCTGCCCTTAGCGGATGCATCAATAAACCTATTTTATTTTTCCCATTTTCATACAAGAATCTGAATGACATGTTATATGCCTGTTTATTTTGCAGAACTCATAATTTCTAGTACTGTAACATGAGGGTATAACTTGGAGTAGTGAAATGAAGAAAGAGAAGATTTAGGCTGAATATATGGAAGAGACTTTCTTATGGTGATATCTGTTAGGTCCTATCTATGATAGTAAAACAAACTTGTTTAAGCACAGCTGTGAAATATGGCTGGGACTCAACTTTGTTACAATAATATTTCTTCTTTACTGAATAGACCAAACCATAATTCTTATATCTGTACTGCGGAATTTTAACCTCGGGCGTTACCTGAGTTTAAACACTGTTCCTTAACAGGTTTATAATCTAATTGGGTGGGGAGTATTTCACACAGGCCAGAAGAAACATGTCTATAATGCATTTGGGCCACAGCCATGTTTCACAGTCATGTTCAAACAGGATTATTTTTGTAATGTAGATGGTGGCCCTGAGGTTGTAAAAAGACTTTTGAGAGGAATGGTGGAAAACTAGATTGGACAAAGCAGTAGACAGTGCACCATAAGGAACAGCTGCCCTGGCAGGAGATAAACTAGATGTTCTAATATGTCCCTTCATTTACTAGTTCCTGATGGCCAAATTCTGACTAAGGAAAACTCTCACCAGAGACTGCAGAATTTGGCACTGTAACCTTAAAATTGCTACTTCTTTTTTTCTGGTCTTGTCTGTTTTGTGTTCTTCCTTTATCTTCTAAATTTAGATTTTCTTATAAAAATAATCTTTCTTTGAGGATACATAATCTGTATTACTTATGAACCCATACAATAAATTTATGAGCTAAAATTCCTAGATTGTAGATTTGTTTGGTTTTGGTTTTTTGTAGGGCTGTCGATTAATCGCAGTTAACTCATGCAATTAACTCAAAAAAATTAATTGCAATTAAAAAAAATAATCACAATTAATCGCACGGCCATACAATAGAATACCAATTTAAATTTATTAAATACTTTGGATGTTTTTCTACATTTTCAAGTACATTGATTTCTATTACAGCACAGAATAAAAAGTGTACAGTGCTCACTTTATATTATTATTTTTGATTACCAATATTTGCACTATAAAAATGGTAAACAAAAGAAATAATATTTTTCAATTCACCACATACAAGTACTGTAGTGCAGTCTCTTTATCATGAAAGTTGAATTTACAAATGTAGATTATTATTGTTACGTAACTGCACTCAAAAACAAAACAATGTAAAACTTTAGCGCCTACAAGTCCACTCAGTCCTACTTCTTGTTTGTCTTAGCAATTAGCTGAACAAGTTTGTTTACATTTACGGGAGATACTTCTGCCTGCTTCTTATTTACAATGTCACCTGAAAGTGAGAACAGGCGTTCGCATGGCACTTTTGTATCCGGTGTTGCAAAGTATTTACGTCCCAGATATGCTAAACATTCATATGCCCCTTCATGCTTCGGCCACCATTTCAGGGAACATGCTTCCACACTGATGATGCTCATTAAAAACATAATGCATTAATTAAATTTGAGACTGAATTCCTTTGGGGAGAATTGTATGTCTCCTGTTCTGTTTTACCCACGTTCTGCCATATATTTCATGTTATATCAGTCTTGGATGATGACCCAGCACATGTTGTTCGTTTTAAGATAAAACGCAAAGAAGGTACCAATGTGAGATTTTTAAAAATAGCTACAGCACTCCCAAGGTTTAAGAATCTGAAGTGCCTTCCAAAATCTGAGAGGGATGAGGTGTGGAGCATGCTTTCAGAAGTCTTAAAAGAGCAACACTCAGATGTGGAAACTACAGAACCCGAACCACCAAAAAAGAAAGTCAGCCTTCTGCTAGTGGCATCTGACTCAGATGATGAAAATGAACATGCGTCGGTCCATTCTGCTTTGGATCGTTATCGAGCAGAACACATCATCAGCATGGACGCATGTCCTCTGGAATGGTGGTTGAAGCATGAAGGGACATATGAATCTTTAGCGCATCTGGCACGTAAATATCTTGCGACGCCTGCTACAACAGTGCCATGCAAACTCCTGTTCTCATTTTCAGGTGATATTGTAAACAAGAAGCTGGCAGCATCGTCTCCGGCAAAAGGTAACCAAACTTGTTTGTCTGAGCGACTGGCTGAAGTAAGACCGAGTGGACTTGTAGACTCTAAAGTTATACATTGTTTTATTTTTGAATCGAGTTTTTTTGTACATAATTCTACATTTGTAAGTTTAACTTTCATAATAAAGAGATTGCACTACAGTACTTGTATTAGGTGAATTGAAAAATATTTTATTTTGTTTTTTACAGTGCAAATATTTGTAATAAAAATAAATATAAAGTGAACACTGTACACTTTGTATTCTGTGTTGTAATTGAAAAAAGCATATTTGAAAATGTAGAAAACATCCAAAAATATTTAAATAAATGTTATTCTATTATTACGTGATTAATTGCGATTAATTTTTTTTAATCACGTCATTAATCGTGATTAATTCTTTTAATCGCTTGACGGCCCTATATTTTGTTTGTTTTTTGTTCACATTTACTATCTGCTTGCAAAGGTGCCCAAAGTTGATATACGGTATAACTTCCCAGGTACCTCTGTACACCTAAACTTGCCCTTGAATGAATGGAAAGTCATTGTCTGACCAACTCAAATATGTGTGATCATGTGTCCTTCAACTCCCTGTAGCCTACAGAAGGAGAATAGTCACCGTCACAAAGACAATTCCACATTTAACGAGGAAGATGGGCCTTCTGTAGAAAAGCATTAAGGGAATTAAGATCTGAGTCATCTTCAAGTCTTACTGCAGGAGTGAAGCACAAGTGAAAGTTAGCCGTCCACCATTTCCACCCCTCAAATTATTAAAATGGTGGGTCACATTCTGATACCCTTAGTCACACTGAATCATACTTTACTTCTCTAGAAATCCCATTGACTGCAGTAGGACTACTTGTAGAGTAAGGTGGAATTCAGGCTGAGTAGGGGTCTCGGAATCTGGGCCTCTCTAGCAGCTGTCATTAAATTATTTTAGGGGCTCTGAAATGTTTTGGGCTACTGTGCAACACAACCTTCTGAAAAGCTGGTTTAATTAATCTGCTTTCTATAAATGAAAAGGAGCTTAGAGATCTCCTCCTAGTCCTAAATGAACATTTGTCCACGTCACAAAGTTTCACAGAGTAAGAGCAACTGCTGGTTTTTGCTCAGGAGAGGCATAAGACTGAAATTGCCTATGGTGCTAAGACTCAGAATTGAATAGATTGGCCACAGTCTGCCCTTAGTTATACCCAGTGGAGTTGCATAGGTATAACTGTGGAGGAATTTGGCTCGCTGTATGGTGTTTGTATGGTATGTTATGCAGAATAAAAGTGTGTGTGTGTGTGTGTGTGTGTGTGTGTGTGTGTGTGTGTGAAGGATTTTTGTTTTGTTTTTAATCCTGGCTTTTAGGATTCACTTACGTAATCAGAAAAGCTAGGATTTATGTGGAAGAAAATAAAAGCTCTGTTTATGACAAAATATTTTACATCGTGGGAGTTGCATTGCAAATTAAAGACTGTGAGGTTCATTTAAAAAAAAAATGTTTTCATTGGCAAGTAGGAAGCATAAAGGTGGAGTTTCAACATACTGAAATTTTCTTTTGTTCATACAAGAGCTGGTCATGAACAAAAGCTGAAATTTTCAGACGGAAAATGTTCACTTATACCCCTCCCTGCCCTTCATCCCCCCCCCCCCCAAAATCATCAGGTAAATTGCCTTTAAAATAGATATATTTGCAATTTTCATTTTAACTCAATGGGGCAGATCCTCAGTTGGTGTAAATTGTAATAGCTCTGTTAAAGTCAACGGAACTTCACCAATTAACACTAGCTGAGGATCTTGCCTAGCAGCGTCATTATAGACTAATATCTGGCATAAATGCATAGCCACATTTTTTATGATTTTTTTTTTTAAAATAGCTTCTGGTCAAGCATGTTGCACACTAGCTTTTGTTGAGCAGCTACAATAATCTCTGCTGTAACCTCTATCCTGCACTTGTCCCTCCCTATTGGTTTGCTATTTCCTCACTGTGTCATGTCATACTAGATTGTAAGATACTTATGAAGGGATCATGCCATCTTATTTATTCTGTGAAGTGTCTAGCATATTTTGGGTGCTGTGAAATAACAAATAATTTAAACCCTCACAATGTTGAACTTAAATGCTACCCAGTTGTCTATTCATGTTGCTGTTTTTTGCTGGCATTGCAAAAACAACAAATAATAATGCAATAGGCTGATCTTTTTAAAGGTTAGTGATTTTTGTTACATAAGAGATTGTAATGTGGCTCTGTGGGACAGACAGACATTTGACATCCTGAGATAAAAGTGACCTGTGTTTGTTTTTGTCTGAGGTCAGCATAGGGATTTTTCTTCTTAAACTCACATTTAGTTTTTCTTTAATCCTTGAAAGATTTCTCATTGACTTCTTTAGCACTAATGTAATGGAAAACTTGAAGCCCTACATAACTAGGCATTTCAGGTCCTGTTTTCTTTGGGGTATGTGTATATATATAATACCTATAGAGTTAGACACCCCTCATGGGGATACCAGACCCATTTGTTAGCCAAGTAAAATGGTACAGTTAGAAACTATCATCCTTGAAGTGATTGAAATTCTTTCAGTTTTTGAGTCATGGTTCCTGTCTGGTATAATGCCAAATGGATTGTGTAATCAAGAATTTAAAAGATAATAGGAAAAGGCCCATTTTTAACAATAACCCACATAGGAGACCAGCTACATAAGTTTTATAACAGGCCCTATAAGATTTATTTTTGATGTACATTTAAAACCCTCGTTGACTTTTTTAATTTATTTTTTCTGTTTGCCTGCAAATGTTTATAGTGCCTGCAACATTAAAGGTAAATTTGCAGTATTTTTAAAAGGGTACATTTGAAAATATGTAATACACTTGTTTGTTTCCTTTTAACCAGGAGGTAAAGCAAGCTTTATGTTAAAAGTCCATCCTCTAGAGAAGTATCCGGTGGACCTTTATTATTTAGTTGATGTCTCAGCTTCTATGCACAACAACATAGAAAAATTAAATTCTGTTGGATTTGATTTATCTAAAAAGATGGCAAATATTTCTCTTGATTTTCGACTTGGCTTTGGATCATATGTGGACAAGACTGTGTCACCCTATATTAGCATTCACCCAGAAAGAATCCATAATCAGTGCAGGTATGTAATGATGTGTGTTTATTTGGGTAATGCCAAGTAAGAAAAACTGTATGAATAAGAACTTAATTAATATGTTATGCTACATTATAATTTTTTTAAAACTTCACAATGAGTCTTTCTCTTTGATATCAGCTTGGTTTCCCAGCAGTGTTCTCTTTCTTAAGAAAAAAAGGCTTCTTTCACGCAGTATTCGGTGATTATTTTAAAATTTCAGAACCGCTCAAGGCATATGTTTTGTATATTTTACATATGCTTTTGTGTTTAAAACAGTCAGATATTGTGATCGATTATTTTGCATGTTTATTTTTTAGTTACAGTACTTTCAAAACTTGTGTGTTAAAATGCTTTCCTTGAAAGTTTCCCTTTCATCCCTGTAATACATATTTCTCCCAGTCTATTTAACGAACAAAATAAGAACCTTTTGGGTTTGCTTCTGCCATTCTTACTTGGCTAAACCCTCATTTTCCCCAAGTGAGAAGTACAGGATTGGACCAATTATTTTTGCATGTCACAGACTTTATTCCTTGTATTCAACATGCATGTAAGGTGAGGGATCACTGTCCATAACCGCTACAGAACAAGACTCCACACAACAAATCCAAATACCCTTATATGTAAATCAGATTGTTTGTGAATAATTAATATTAATCTTTTTTACATCATATATACAGTAACTCCTCACTTAAAGTCGTCCCGGTTAACGTTGTTTTGTTGTTACGTTGCTGATCAATTAGGGAACATGCTCGTTTAAAGTTGTGCAGTGCTCCCTTCTAACTTCGTTTGGCAGCCACCTACTTTGTCCACTGCTTGCAGGAAGAGCAGCCCATTTTAACTAGCTGGTGGGGGCTTGGAACCAGGGTGGACCGACAGCCCCCCATCAGCTCCCCACTCCCCTAAGTTCCTTGTGCAGCAGCTGCCCAGCAGGCTATCAATTGCCGGCAGTTCAGCTGTCCCTCCCCCCACTGCCGTGTGCTGCTCCTGCCCTCTGCCTTGGAGCTCCTGAGACTCCTGCTTGCTGTGCGGGAGGGAGGGGAGAAAGAGGGGGGCTAATGACAGGGTGTCCGTCCCCTCCCCGCTCCTGCACCCCGCTTACCCCATCTTCCATAGAGCAGGGGGGACACACGACAGGGCTCAGGACAGTGGGAGCTTGCTGGCAGCAGCTGCGGTCTCAGCAAGCTGATCTAATTAACAAGGTAGTGTATTTAAGAGTAGGGTCAGCGTACTTAAAGGGGAAATGCGCATCTCTCTCACACACACACATGGTGTGTGTCTCTGTCTGCGATGCTGTCTCCCCTCCCTCCATTCCTGCTGCCTTGTAGAGTGTGAGAGTTAACCCTTGAGGGCTCAGCCAATTGCTAGTTCATCATTTAGCAGTAAGGCATTCCCTGGCAGGGCCGGCTCCAGGCACCAGCCCACCAAGCTTGTGCTTGGGGCAGCACCTGGAGGGGGGCGGTGCGGCGCTCCAGCTGCCGGGGAGAGCGGGGCCACGGCCGGGCTCGCCGCCCTCCCCCGGCGCTCTGGCCGCCCTCCCCCCCGGCGCCCTCCCCCCGGCCGGGGCTCGCCGCCCTGTCCCCTGTGCTCTGGCTGCCGGGGGGAGAGCCGAGCCCCGACTGGGGCTCGCCGCCCTCCTCCCAGGGCTCCAGCCGCCCCCCCCCCCGGCGCCCCCCCCACTGGGGGGGGGGGGGGCGGCCCGAGGTTTTTTTGCCTGGGGCGGCAAAAAAGCCAGAGCCGGCCCTGTTCCCTGGGAAATATCCCACCCTCTGACTTCTCCACCTCAACTAAGCTTCACAATCATCATCACTGTATACCAGTATTAAATTGTTTGTTTAAAACTTATACTGTGTGTGTGTGTGTGTGTCTATATATATATATATATATATATAATGTCTTTTGTCTGTTGAAAAAAAATTCCCTGGAACCTAACCACCTCATTTACATTAATTCTTATGGGGAAATTGGATTTGCTTAACATCGTTTCGCTTAGTCACATTTTTCAGGAACATAACTACAATGTTAAGTGAAGAATTACTGTACTTGTTGCTACGTATTAGCTCTACTGTAAGGGCCTGAACCCAAGTCCATTTAAATCAATGGGCATCTTTTCAATTATTTCATGGGCTTTGGATCAGGAACTGTGTCTTGAATCATTTAAGCACTTATGTAGGTGCCTCAGTCCCACTGAAGTCAATGCTTAACCGTGTTACAGAAAAAGGGCCTAATCTATGGGTTCTGGAATTAGCTCAGCTATCTCTTACTCAAAGCTTCCTTAACATAAAGTGGTAAAAATTGTTTAACCTCTGAGAATTTGAGAACATAGTCTTCCATCCGTGTGGCTATGTAACTATTATTAATCTCAATGTGAGGTATATTCATGTGTTTATGCCCTTTAGAGTTGATGGGTTTTTAGGTTTTGATTCTGTAGCTCATAGTCATGTGAAATTGTTACAGGATCTGGTCCTTAGTATGTAGTATTTCTTTATCAGGACACAAAAAATTTAAATGTGAAGTCTAATTGTTCCCTTTCTTAGGGATTCCAAAGGGATAATGTTCTGTTTGAGGTTATACTGTCTCTTGCCATATTTTGCTGTACATTAAATTCTATACTTCAGCATTGTTTATTTTTTGTTATGTTTGCATGAAAGCAATTAGGATTGGGTACACTTTTCACATAACTAGAAGAAAAAAAACATGCACTAATTTTTGTTCAACATAAACTAGAAATATTTCTAGTTCAAGCGAGTCTAATAAAGATTCTTTTATAAAAATATATATATATATTTTTTTCAAAATATCTATATTCACTTGTTCCATAAAACCCATCTAGTACTGGAGTTATTAAAATTATTTTTAAATAATAATATAATATGTTGGGCTTGCTTTGTTTTCTCCTACAGTGATTATAATTTAGATTGTATGCCACCTCATGGCTACATTCATGTGCTATCTCTGACTGACAACATAGCAGAGTTCAAAAATGCAGTGAATAAACAAAAGATCTCTGGGAATATTGATACACCTGAAGGAGGGTTTGATGCTATGCTTCAGGCAGCTGTGTGCCAGGTAAGGAGATTTCTGAACAAAGAACTGAATGGCAGTTGAGCAACAGATCTGTATTTATCATTGTTTCTGTTCTCAATGATACTGAGCCATTTATAATATAGTAATCATGCTCCTTAGCAACTTTATGCCTGACAGAGGCATGACATTTCCCCCCAGCCCCTTTCCAATCTCCAAGCCATCATCAAGGCTCCCCGTGAATGTCCTCTTGCTGGAGGAGGACTGAGTAGGGGAATCCCTTTCAGTGCTGATAATTGATGTGGCTCTTGTATGGGGAAAAAAGGTTATGGAAAAATTAGGGCTGTTGATTAATCGCAGTTAACTCATGCAATTAACTCAAAAAAATTAATCATGATTACAAAAATATATCACGATTAATTGCCATTTTAATCACACTGTTAAACAGTAGAATACCAATTGAAATTTATTAAATATTCTAGAAGTTTTTCTACATTTTCAAATATATTAATTTCAAATACAACACAGAATACAAAGTGTACAGTGCTCACTTTATATTATTATTTTTATAACAAATCTTTGCATTGTACAAATGATCAACAAAAGAGACAGTAGTATTTTTCAGTTCACCTCAGACAAGTACCGTAATGTGAAACAGGTAAACAAGTACCCTTTATTGTGAAAGGGGCAACTTACAAATGTAGATTTTTTTTTTGTTACGTAACTTCACTCAAAAACAAAACAATGTAAAACTTTAGAGCCTACAAGTCCACTCAGTCCTACTTCTTATTCAGCCACTCGCTAAGACAAACAAGTTTGTTTACATTTACGGGATATAATGCTGCTGGTTCCTTATTTACAGTGTCACCTGAAATTGAGAACAGGCATTCACATGGCACTTTTGAAGCCGGCATTGCCAGTTATTTATGTGTTTACCAGATGTGATAAACATTCATATGCCCCTTTATGCTTCAGCCACCATTCCGGAGGATATGCTTCCATGCTGATGACACTCGTTAAAAAAATAATGCATTAATTAAATTTTGACTGAACTCCTTGGGGGAGAATAGTATGCCTCCTTGTCTGTTTTACCTGCATTCTGTCATGTATTTCATGTTCTAGCAGTCTTGGATGATGACCCAGCACATGTTGTTCGTTTTAAGAACACTTTCACTGCAGATCTGACAAAACGCAAAGAGGGTACCAATGTGAGATTTCTAAGGATAGCTACAGCTCTCAACCCAAGGTTTAAGAATCTGAAGTGCCTTCCAAGATCTGAGAGGCACAAGGGGTGGAGCATGCTTTCAGAAGTCTTAAAAGAGCAATGCTCTGATACAGAAACTACAGACCCTGAACCACCAAAAAAGAAAATCGACCTTCTGCTGGTGGCATCTGACTCAGATGATAAAAGTGAACATGCGTCGGTCTGCACTGCTTTCGATCGTTATCGAGCAGAACCTGTCATCAGCATGGACACATGTCCTCTGGAATGGTGGTTGAAGCATGAAGGGACATATGAATCATTAGCTTATCTGGCACATAAATATCTTGTGGTGCCGGCTACAACACTGCCATGGGGAATGCCTGTTCTCACTTTCAGGTGACATTGTAAATGAGAAGTGGGCAGTATTATCTCCTGTAAATGTGAACAGACTTGATTGTCTGGGTGACTGGCTGAACAAGAAGTAGGACTGAGTGGACTTGTAGGCTCTAAAGTTTTATGTTAGTTTATTTTTGAATGCAGTTTTTTTTTTTTACATAATTCTACATTTGTAAGTTCAACTTTCATGATAAAGAGATTGTGCTACAGTATTTGTTTTTGGTGAAGTGAAAAATACTATTTTGTTTTTTACAGCACAAATATTTATAATAAAAATAAATATAAAGTGAACACTACACATTTCTGTGTTGTAATTGAAATCAATATATTTGAAAATGTATAAAACATACAAAAATATTTAAATAAATGGTATTCCATTATTGCTTAACAGTGTGATTAATCATGATTCATTTTGTTAATCATTTGACAGCCCTAGTAAAAATGGCACTTTCCTACTTAACATATTTGGTCCGTGTGTGTGTGATCCAATGCAAGTGTGCTGATTTCGGTAACAAAAATAAGTTTTACTGTGTCTTATTCCTGTTAGCACAGCAGAGTCAACACCGCAATGGGAGACAGAGCTGGGAGCAAGTTCTCCTGTATCAACAGAATTGTTTACTAAGCTTCAACAAGTTGCATTTACACAAGTTATTAAAGGTGTAATTTAAAGTCAGGAGTTGAATGAGTGTAACTGAGGATCAGATTTGGCCTGAAAACTTTTATTATTGGTAATGGAAAATTCCAATCTTGATTCTCCTATCATGGGTTGGATTTTCAGGTGTTAGAAACAACTAACTGTAAATATATAAACTGAACATATTTGATATTTGTAAATCATTGAGACACAATAATGATAAAATCCAATGTTACAGTTTTAGGCTCTTTAAAGAGCGGACCTGCTCTTCAGCTAACCAAAGGAGGATCCCACTGAGTAATACAGAATCCTCCCTCTACCTTTGTTCTAAGGGCTGCGCATGTGGTTTGAACTTTCTAAAATCCTCCATTTTAGAAAATATTTGAGTACTAAATTGTCATTGCCTTGTATGGTTTTAGCATACAGATGCATTTCAGTGTCAGTTCAATCTTGTAACGAGTTTGTACTTTAAAAAAACCCCACCTTACTGCATGCCTACAGAAATATCTTCATACTCCTCAAAGTAGAAAAGAATGAGGAAAGAGCTACATGATACACAAAGTTGAGTGTCCATCCAGTCCTCTTGCTTTTTGCTTTGTCAAGCAATGCAATGCCTGTCCAGCTTAGCAGGTAGGACTTCTGGACAATGGTACTGTTCACGTCAAGAGGATCAGGCTTCTTTTTCATGGTTCTTCTCTCTTATCCATTTATACCTTTTCTTTTAGGACAGGGGAATGAGTTGAGAGAATAATCACACAAAAAACACCCCACCAAAAACAGATTAACTGTGGGCTTCTTTATATTAAAAAGATGAAGAGTGTAAAGCGGGAAAATAAACACAAAACATAGATATCCTGTTCACAGCTGCTAC
The DNA here is from genome assembly GCF_002925995.2 of Terrapene triunguis. NCBI lineage: Eukaryota > Metazoa > Chordata > Testudines > Emydidae > Terrapene > Terrapene triunguis. The sequence goes on along the minus strand of NW_020664435.1, from coordinate 19,148,347 downwards.
AAAAATAACTTTGAAGCACTGAAAAGATTTCTTGCATTTAAATGTTGATCACTGGATACATTCCATACCTCTGACATTCAAGTTCGAAAGGGGTTATATGCTTCCAAAAATAATAGAATGGAAACATTCATGAGTATAGACAGTCCTTCCTGTTAATTGAATTGTGGACTAAAATGGATGAGAACAATGTGCATTTCATAACAACAAGTGTGAGCTGTAAGTTAATTAATACAAACTAACTTTTCATAGAGCAGAACTTTCTAACTTGCTCTGAGTAGGAGACTCGTTGCCAATTACCATTTTTACAAATTAGAGAGTGAATGAAAAAATCTGAGAGGAAAAATAAAAGATACCATATCATAATATGTTCTGTGGTCACTTAATTTTTACAAGTGTAGTTTAGCTTAATTATTTAGGATAATACTTCACAGCCCACTCTTTTCCCATCCTACAACTCACCATCCTTTGGTCTGTGCTTCTCAGAGTCATAGCTAATAAGTTTTGTGCAGCTCCATGTGACATTTTATCCAATTATGTAATCGACTCATTTGCATATGCCCGTAAACTTTATCTTACTGTCGACATACCTTGTCCCAAGCAGTGGCAGGTTAGGACATGGAGCTGCACAAATTTTGACAGAGCAGGCACCACAGCACCCCTTTGCAGCTAGAAGGAGCCACAGGCCAGCTCTGCAGCCGAGCTGAATATATGCCTGGGTTGCCGAATGCCTGGGTGTCATACCTGATGCTGAACTTGATGTCATACATGATGCTGCCGGCAGCAGCGAGCGACCTGGCCCCAGCTAGCCCCACCTCTTCCCGTCCCTGCTCTGCCTCCGCCCCCATTCCAACTCTTCCCCCAACCCCCCGCCTCTTTCCAGCTTCCACCCCTTCCCCGAGCAACGCTGGGAGCCGGCGGGGCGGAACGGGCTGGGGCTGGGTCGCTCACTGCTGCCAACGCCAGGCCCCCCGCTAGTCCCCAGGCCACCCTGGATCCCGTGTCCTCCCCCTGAAGCATGGGGCCCCCCAAAGTGCGGGGTCTGGGGCGGTTGTCCCGGTCCGTCCTATGGACTGGACGGCTCTGTTTGGATCCGTTCTGGGCACCACCAAAAATTACACAAACCTGGCACCCATGATTGATAGTTGTGATTTTTTTTCATGTTAAATTTTGTTTAGTAGAATGGGTGCAATATCCTAACTGATGCTATGTTTTGTGTCCCTTTTGAGACGTGTAAGGAATTTACAAAAAACCAGTGTTTCTCTTATTTTGACTCTGGTATCATTAAGTATATTCAAAAATGTGTTGCATTCATTCAGAGAATTGCTTTGGGTGTTTCTTCTATGTAGTGATCTCAAATCAAAGAATTTTACAAACACTGTGCAGTTGAGTTGATAGGTACTAACATCACAAATGGAATTTTGCAGTTGTGTTGTACCAACACGTATATTGCACAACAAATATTTCTGACTCAATTTTTATGGGTGATGTCTCTTTTTAAAAAAAAAGGGAGGCGGGGGAGAGGAGACAAGTCAATGGAAAATAAATTCATCTGCTCCAAGATGGATTGAAACTAACAGAACTCACTTCTTGTGGACTTGCTAACCCTATGCCTCAAATCCTGCAAAGCATTTAAACATGTGCAGAACTTTGCTCACATAAGTACTTTGCAGGATCAGGATAAATACCCAGCCCCATATGTAAAGAATTAGTGCTTTAACTACTTCATCTGCCTTGAGTGTGTGCTTACACTCTCAGCTTCAGTGCTTATGTTTTGCTTTTAAGCAGTGCAGTACCTGAAAATAGACTTACATTGGACTTCCATAGACATATTTACCATTATAGAATTAAAAGAGTTAAATTTCATTCTCATGCTTACTTTTTTTCTTTTAGAGCCATATTGGTTGGCGCAAAGAAGCAAAGCGATTACTTCTTGTGATGACAGATCAGACCTCTCATCTGGCCCTTGATAGTAAATTGGCCGGGATAGTAATTCCCAATGATGGAAATTGCCATCTGAAAGATAATGTGTACATCAAAGCTACAAGTATGGTAAGGTATATGTCATACGCTCTTACCTTTGGGAAGCCAATGCATTATCAAATTTAAAAATCAAGATTTTAAATTGACACTAAACTGATGCTTCTACTTAAATTAGTAAAACATTAATATTTGCCTTAGTAAGCAGAATGTAGGACCAAGAACAAGTGTGATGGAAGTAAAATTATTGACATCCTTTCTATCCGATGTAAAATATTTCAGTAATCCATTTTGGTGGGGTCAGCAGTGTTCTGCAAAGCACAATATAATAAGGTATTTTTAGGAGGTAAGTTACCATCTGATAGATCTCCTGCATCTGTTGTATAGAATGTAAAAAGGAAGGAGGGAAATCATCATTTTGTTGCATTACTCTGCACGAGAATATGCTAGCAATTTGCAGGAGTCTTGCATTATATGGTAGGGACTCGTTCTAGTAAATCGAACAGTGATGATAGTGCTTTCAGCTCAGGGAGGATGCTTTGTGGCATTGAAGGGAGTAGAGCATAGGGCCTTGTAGAAATCAGGCAGGGAAGATGATGTATAATGGTAAGAAACTAATTCAATCTTGGCACACTAAAAGGAGTCTTGTGCCAGAGGGGTTTAAAGAGTTAGCACGGATTTAGATACATCTGAATTCCACACGGCATGACTTACTGGTTTATATATTTGTGCAAAAAATGCATCAAATACACTGGCATGCAATGATAACCTGTTTATATTCAGCAGGCTTGTTTTAGCTTTCAAAAGTCTTCTTCAATAATGTATGAAAGATTCTATAGTTTTGGAAAGCAATTTTTCTCAGATTTGTAGGGTTTAGTGAAATTGCTTAATCTTAGTTCAGTTGGGGGAATAGGAATCACTGCCTAACTGATACATTACCATAAATAAGCAGATACCGGAAATATGAAATGACAGGTGGGTCTTTGGTTTGTGCAGTGCCATTGCAACACAGCATCGTCCATGAGACAAACATTGCCAACAGGCAACTTTGCTGCCTCCAGGAGCTCACGCTGTAAGACACACATTTAGCTGTAGTGTAAGATGGCAGTAGTCCCCATTAACTCAGTAGGAATTCCATCTATGTATGCCAGGGCTGACTTTGATCCCAAAAGCCCAGTGTACACAGGAATGGCACAATAGAGCTAACAGTGTGTATGTACAAAAGCAGTAGAATACCTTCCAGAACAGTGTGTGACATTGAAGCTGAAATGCTTCTCAGAACAAGTGGGTGTTTAGAAGCTTGGCAGACTGACTGGAAGGCTGTTTGGATTTCAGATTATCTAATGTTCTTTCATTAATTTACTCCTTCTGTCACCTTTTGTATTTCCCCTTGCTTATCAGGCTTGTTTATTCCCCTTCAGCTAGTCTGTTTGGTTTCAGTATTGTTATACTGCTCCAATTATGTAAACAACTATTCCATTTAATCTGTTTCATGAAAGTAATCTACAGGAATCCTTCATCAGAACAAAAGACTATATACTTGTGAGTTATAGTATCTTTTCAGTTCCACTGGTGTGTGACCCCTTTTACTTCAGAGGAGTTGCACTACTGTAACAGAGGAGAATTTGTCTCTGTATATTAAACAATTGCTTTAAATATAGATCTTTTCTCTGGTGCCAAAGACTCTTCTGATGTTCTAGATAGTCTATCTGTTACAAAGCAAGTCCATTATTTTCTGTGTCGAGAATTTAGCTGAAATACTGAATACTTCAGTTTTCAACTGGAAACTGTCACCAATAGAAAACAAAACAAAAAATGAGCTACTCTATTAAGCCAGGATGGCTGCTGATTGCAGAAAGGGTTTTAAATGTTCTTTCTGAACTAAAGGCTTTTGGAGTCATACTCTTCTGTGCATGGATACTTCCAAATGGGGTCAAACCTCGCCCTGAGTTTCTGTGGTGGAGTTTTTGTGGAATAGGCAGTAGGTTTAGCCTCCCAAAGCAAGTCATCAATGGATTTCCCACCGTGAGGCATGTTTTGATACAACTGCTCTGCTGACTCTCTCTTTCCCGTTTTGCCATTGGCTGATGCATGCAGACATGTGGGAAGTTGTGTAGCAGCAGACATGGGAAAGAGTTTCTCTACACTGTGGATCTTTCACAATATCAGACTTTTTGGAATAGATGTGATTCAGCAGCATAACGCTTATCCATGCAAGGCTGCTATGCAGTTTCCTACACAAATCGCTGCTGTGTTTTTCTCTGTAGCCTTTCTCCATACAGAGTACATGACATGTCCGGTGGTCCCTGCCAGCCTGATCTTAGAGATGGAAAAGATCTAATACAGAGGTTCTCAAACTGTGGGTGAGGACTCTGTTTTAATGGGGTCATCAGGGCTGGCGTTAGACTTGCTGGGGCCCAGGGCTGAAGCTGAAGCCCGAACCTCACCACCCGGGCCCAAAGCCGAAGCCCAAGGGCTTCATCCCTGGGCAGTGAGATCCCTGGGCAGTGAGGTCCAGGTTACAGGCCCCCCACCTGGGGCTAAAGCCCTTGGGCTTCAGATTTGCCCCCCCCCACTCCCCCACCGAAACACACCCAGAGCAGTGGGGCTCAGGCTTTGGCTTTCGTCTCCCCCCCACCCCTGCTTGGGGTGGCGGGGCTCAAGAGATCTCAGGCTTCAGTCGCCTCTCCTGGGGTCATGTAGTAATTTTTGTTGTCAGAAGGGGGTTGCGGTGCAATGAAGTTTGAAAACCGCTGATCTAGTAGATCATTAGGTCCTCGTTTGTGCACTACAGGCTGCTTCCCTGCCCTTTTAATAAATCAAATTCGTTGTGACTTCTTCTAAGCATGACCAGAAAGGTGTTGGGAGAGATAGGGATTGATGCTGTTTATTGCTTATAGAACACCTGGACGGACTGACTGGTTAGGTGATTCTGGTTTTCTAATTACTATAGGAATAGGATTTTCAAATCTTGTCTACCCTGTTTTTGATGGGGGGTTCCTTTTATTCTGCCTTTAATTAAGGGACTGGAGGGACTCACTTTTTAATAAGATATTTTAAAATCTGGGGGGAAAAGTCCTCCTCCTCACCATTGATTAAGTTTTACTTTCTTGATACCTTTGATAATCCTACTTAGCCTCTAGTCACCTAAAGACCCTTCCAAGAAAAACAGACACAGACCTGACTTTCTAATAAAACAAGCAAAAACAAAAATAAAACTTTTCTGCTTTGGCGTAGAAAGAAGGCATGACTGTTTTTCCTCTTTAAAAATACATCCTACAAAAGAAAAAGCGCTCACACCTATTTGTGTTTGGGTTTATTTTTCTCCCTTATAGATCACTTTCCAACAATATTGGAAGAACCATTTGCCATCAGGCTATATTCCTACTCGCCTCTAGAAATCAACTAGGGAATAATAGAAGAGAGTGTAATTGGTGTGTTTGTGTTTTCACTTAGCTGTGCAATTAAGAGGATTCCGCTGTATTTACATACAAATACTTGCCTTTAAGACAGAAATTGTTTCCAGTTTTTTCCTTTGTTTCTTTGTGGCTTTTAAAGGTTGCCAAGAAAGCATGAGTGATGGGAGGAAAGAAGACTCTTTCCTTTTTTAATTAGAAATGTCCTTGGTTCACTCTCTCCCCTGAAATATTTAATATCTCTGATCATTATCTTCTAAACTCAAGAAAACAGTAGGTTGGAGTAGGGAAAGAGCAATGATGTAACTAAAACTAGACAGTCTACCTAAAAAGGGAGTACATTTTCCTGGCTAGTAGAGAGAAAAGATAAGATAAAATACATAAAACATAGTAGGATTCTTACAGGAAGCAGAATGGAGTCGATGACTAATCCTGTTGCCAGCTGTGCCTTGTTATGATATTGTAATATGTTTGTAATATAATAGAAAATTTGGTCTCTCTGGAATTTTCAGATGACTTTTTTTTACTTTGGCCTTATTTTTTTAAAATAAGAAATAGGTTTTCAAAGTCATCTATAAGTCTAATAATATTTTAATACATGACATAACAAATTTGGACATTACAATGAGTTAACATGAAAATATAGGTAACCTGTAGTTGCACTTATAAATGAACTAGCTGAGGCATAGACTTGGGACCCAATCCTACAAACTGTTACTTGCATAAGACTTCAGTGAGCCCCATCTAAGTAAGAGTTTGTGTCACCAGGCCTAGGAGCCCAGTCCTACTCCCACAGAACTAGTTAAGAGCTTTTGCCATTGATTTCAGACTTGCCGCTGGCTGACCTTGCTTGAATGTTTGTTCCTGCATTTTGACTACTGGGCTGGACCTCACAAACTCAGAAATAGAGCTGAGTGAATAATTGATTTTTGAGTTCAGTGGTCAAACTAAAAAAAAAGTAGTTTATTTCGAACCACAATAGATTTTTTTTTTCCCCCCCCCCCCCCCGGAAAAAATCAGTTTTAGTTCAGAACTGTTTTGATCCTTTCAAAATTGTTTTCCTCATTTTTTTTATTCAGCCCAAACTGAATTCAACCTAAATTCATAAACTGCATTTCACCAGCTGTACTAAGCCTTGTCTACACTAGAGCATTTTGGTGTTGCAACTCTATAAAAAGCACCTTGCATTCACTCTCACAATTCCTCCTTTGGTGAATGGGCTTTCAGTCTGCTGTTGTGACTGCACTTGTTCTGAGTAAAGCTGAGCACTGTTTCACCCATCGTGTTTTGCTGCTGTGCCAATATAAACAGGGGCTGTTGCAGCTGCAATCGTACAGTTGGTCTTCCCATTGATATCCCATAGTGATCATAATAAATAACATCTCTACAACTTCCTCCCCTTCCCCCCATTCATACAGGCCAATCGTGCTGTTTGTGTGGTCCTGTCTTATAAAAGCACAGAGACCTATTATAAGTAGATTTTATTTCAGTTTTCCCATTAGTTTTTTCTACAATAGTCTATACAGTAGGAGTTTTGTGGAAATGCTACATGGGGCTACCAAAATAACTTTTATTCCAAAGTTTGCTACAAATATGTGCAAAAAAGTCACTTTCCGTTGTTAGATCTGATTTCCTTGCTGGACTTAAGAATTTGATCAAGCCAGTGTGTGTCTGCCTGAGTGGTGGGCCCCCAGGGGTAGTGCTAAGTTAGTCTGGGGTGTGTAGGAGTGATGTGAATAGGAAGAAAGCAATGGTAGGGATGGGTTCTATAACTCCTGTTATCTTACTCCAACAATGATGGGTAAGGTGCATCCTCCTGTGGTTGAATTATGAGCTTCCTCCCTTCCCTCCTTGCCACAAGTGAAAGCAGCCGCATACTGGCACTAGCACAGCTATTCTCTGCTTCCATGGCCACCTCATTTGTCAATAACAGGCATATGCAGCCTGCCCTTATAGAAACACCACCAAATGCCCCAACCTCTATGTCCTTACCACTTTCATCATCTTGAGTAGCATGTTGTCTTCTGGTGAACAAGGGAATGTAGAAGCTTGGTGCAAACAGAAGAAGGGAAAAAAACAATGAAAAAGAAGCTGAAAAATGAGATGAGATAGATGGGTAGTGGCAGGAGAAAACAGGCACAGAAAAATACAAGAAAGGTGTGGGGGAGGAAGGTTAATAGGCAACAACTGTGGTACCAGGGCCTGGCATCGGTGGATCAGGGCCCATAAAGCAATACAATGGAAGATGGTGTCTCTATCAAAAGGTTGGGAAGCATTGAACGAAATCCTGATTAATTCCCTGTACTTTCCCAGGAATCATATGTGTTTAATTTATTTTTTGTTAAGTATTCAAAGATTGGAATAACTCCCATGTATGTTTATTTTACTGCTCAGAGACCACAGAATATGATTAAAATGGGTTTAGTCTACCAAAACTGAAGTCTTTTTTATTATTTATTTTATTTTTCAGGAACATCCATCGCTTGGGCAACTTTCTGAAAAACTGATAGACAACAACATCAATGTTATTTTTGCAGTTCAAGGAAACCAGTTTCACTGGTATAAGGTATGATAAAAGTCATAATTGCAATTGATTTCTTTTTAAAAGTGCAATTTTAAGATTATGATTGTGAATAAATTATTGCATTTTTCATAGGATCTTTTGCCTCTGTTGCCTGGTACTGTCGCAAGACAAATAGAATCGCAAGCAGCTAATCTCAATGATTTGGTGGTAGAAGCCTATCAGGTATGTTTCCCATGAAGATTATGTAATTTTTTTTTCTTGTTTGTGCAGTTTTCCTACATATAATAAACTACAGCCTAAAGCTGAGATTTTCAAAGGTGCCTAGGGGAGTTAGGTGCCAAACTCCTATTGAAAGTCTGTAGGAGTTGGGTGCCTGGCTCCTTTGAAATTCCTAGCATGAGGTCCATATCCGGTGAACATTGTAAGTGACCTAATCCTCTGATGGTTAAGATGAGTTCTCAGTTTATTGGTGCCTTAATTGCTCCTAACTGTCCCAGGGGATCCTTTGCACTGTTGCCATGCTATTTCCTAGGAAGTGGTTTGTGGGTTTAGGTGCATTTTCTGTGTCTCCACCTTCCTTAACTGTTTTCTGTCACTTCTGCCTTCTCTAATTTTTTTCCTTTTTGGTCTCTCTTTATTTCTCCCTCTTAGTTTTATATTCTGTCTCTGTTCTCTCCTTTATCCTCTTCCTTTTTACCCATTTTGTTTTCCCACACATATGCTTTCTTTGTTAGCTGTTTTCCGCAAAACCGATATTACATAAAGGCTCAGAAATGTAATACAAAACTATAGACCTTGCATCCGCGATATGGCTGTATATTGCAACATTTTTTAACTTGTAGGAGTTGGGAGTGTCTTATTTACTGATGTCCACTTGTGATATAGTCTTAAAGTAGGTTTTGCCGTACCAGGAAAACTGTGTTAAAATTGGACTTGCAAGGAGATCTCAGAGCATTTGCCATCTTTTGTGTGAGAAAAAAGTTTTACAAACCATTGTCTTTTGAGGTTTGAGGATTGTCAAGGCACCAAATAAGTCACTAAAGTATATCAGTGCACATTTAGCTTGCAGTGCTGTTAAAGACAGGCACTATGAAATAGCCAAAGACAGACAAAATAGCGGGAGTTGAATTGATACAGATCAGTTTATTTCAATGAATTTAATCTGTGTGTTGTGTCTTCTCTCATAACGTTAACTTTCAAAGTTGATTTCCAGAAAACTTCCAAGGTTTGTGCTAAGCATCATTTGGTTAAGGCCACTGTCCTCTTTAGCATTCCATAGTATCAATGGATTATTTCTTGCTACACAGTTTCTGACCAGTAACATGGCACATTTTTGTTAGTCATCAAATATCCTACCCCAATTTCTATGAGATACCCTTGGACAGATACGCAGTGAGAAGAAATGAAAATTTCACAATGCAACCTTTTTATTTCATTGAAGATTCTTTGGGACTTTCCTGCTCCATCCACTCACTCTCTCGTCCTGTTTTTTACTTCTCTAATATCCATTATTTCTCTTCTTCCTTCCTTCCTCCCTTCCTTGTGGATTTGGTACTTTCCGTTTTTAACATGGTTCTAGCATGTGTGCTACACAAATACATGGTGAACTGGCCTTGGATGTTTTGCCTTCCTGAAAGTAAATGTTTTAATATAAGAAAATAAATGTTAATGTTAGATAGTGGGCCTTTGGCACTTGTGTTCTAAGCAGGGAAATCTGTCGGCTTATTTATGGAAAACACTGCCTGAAATTCCTTGGCTAAAAAACCATAGATGAGTCACTAATTTTCAGAGGTCACAAAACATGTTTTCAGATTCATGTAATTGATCTTCCTTTTATAACAGTGAAAATATCCAATTAAACAAATATTTAAAACCCACTAAAAAGGGGAAATTATACATACCACTTTTGTACAGATAGTAGTAGCTTTTATCAATCAGTTTTAATAAATCTGTAATAAGCCCAAATACAAGCAATATTCCCTCTAAATGAACAGGCGGACTCATTGCACAGTAGAGCAATTTTTGATGATGTTGGGTTTTTGTTTCATATGACGGTAGCACTCAAATGCCCCAGTCAGGATTGGCTAGTTGCCTCTTCATACCATCTGTCCTGAATAAATCAGTTAGTATAATCCAGTAGCTTTTAGAATAACCTGAGGCTTGTCCTGAGAAAATTCTTCCTAAATAGATGCAAAATGTTAGAAGCGGAAACTGTCAAGCTAATTTGGAACCTTTCCTGCTAGATAACAATAGATGCATACTTGCTCTTTTATTTAAAGTGTGCTGTTAAGACAGCATTGTCGCTACAATAGCCAGTTTTTGTTACACATAGTCATTAGAATAGGTTTTTCAACGGTCATAAATACACAGTCACAAAACTATGTAAAAACAGCAGGAAACTTGAATGTGGATACCCTAATCATCTTCAAGTGCTTGCTCATGTCTATTCCAATATAGTTGCATGCACGTCATGTGCACCATCGCTGGAAGTTTTTCCCCTAGTTGTATCCGTCCAGTCGATTCTGGTACCCCCTGGAGTGGCGCCTTCATGGTGTAGTATATAGACACCTGCCGACCCTCCACCTCCTCAGTTCCTCCTTCCCATCCATGACAGTCACTGGAACGCTCTCGTTCTCTTGCTCTGTATGCAAATACTCCTTACTGGTTCTCTGTAAAATAGAGTGTAAATAGTTCAATTAGTCGGTAGTTAGCAAATAGTTAGATAAGATAGAATATTTGTAAGCTCCTGCGCCACCGCACCTACCGCCATGGGCCCTGGGGCACGCCTTGGTCTCAGAGATTCAAGTAGTGTGCAACGTGCCACAAGCCCATGCCGTAAGCAACCCGCATGATAGCTGCCTGAAGTGCCTGGGAGAGAGCCACATTCAGGATAAATGCCGAATCTGTAACAACTTTAAGCCCTGGACTAAGAAGAAGAGAGACAATAGACTAAAATTTCTCTTAATGGAGGCAGCACTTCGCCCTTAATCGAAACCAAACCCAGCTCCGAGCACTTCCTCTGTCAGAAGTGCCCTGGCCTCATTTACAGAGACTCAGCAAGACCCGGGATCCCTGGCACTGGTTATGCAGCACCAACACACTTCCCCGACTGCCAAGAAGTCAACCCTGGCTGGTTGGGACTGCTCCCCATCACCAGTGCAGAAGTAAAGGACAAAGAAGTCGGACCGGGGACAATCCCCTCTGAGAAAAGCCACAGACAGAGTGAGACCTGTGCTGGGCCACTCTCACATGGGCAGCAACCAGGCTGCACTGTTGACTTCAGCCGCGGGAAGGGACCCTTCGAGTCCGATGCGCATGGACTCCCCACCTAGGGTGTGCTATAGAGGTGACTCAGCCCTGGCCGTGTCAACTACGCCAAAAGCATATGAGGCAGTGAGAGGCCTTCTGTCCCTTCCAGCGCCTTCTCTGAGCTGAGGCCCGTCAGGGGCAGCCCCGGTACTGTAGGAACCTGTCCCACAGAGGCAAATGCTTGTCTTGGGCAAGCCAACAATGATGGTGAGACATTGCCTGGCATCTCTCATCCTCTAGGGGCTCCACTCCTCGCCGATTGCAGCCCCGGTGCTGGTCACAATCCCGGCGCCGGTCGCATCCCTGGCACTGCTCCCCATTGAGGTGCCGATCGCGTTCCTGGAGCAAATGACCATTGAGGCACGGCTTCTCAATGCGGTTTCACTGCATGGCACTGATGAGTACGGCACCGTCATGATCACTCAGGAGCGGGTCCTCAGGCTCCAAAATTGCTGGCAGGGTCTTATACCTTGCGACAGAGGAGACATCAGGTGGACCTTGGGCATCCTGTGCCAGTGACCCAGGGGTTGGTCCAGCCGACATGGGGTCCAGCCCTCATGAGGTCCAGAAAACAATTCAGGACCTGCTGTTTGAGGGAAATTTCCTCTTTTCTGATTAGATGGACGCCCATCTTCATAATCTGAAGGATTCCAGGATGACTCTGAAGTCGTTAGGACTTCACACACCGGCCCTGACTCATAAACATTATAAGCCCCAACCTAAGAGTCGATTCTACCAGCCTCATCAACAGCAGAGGCAGGACTTCGGTCGGCGGAGGAACAAGGGCTTTAGGAGGAGGCATACACCTCATGCCCCTTCAACATCCACGTCTGTGCCCTCAAAACAACCAGCGGGGTCTAAGCAGTCCTTTTGAGGGTGAGCCCGAGGATGGCACACCAGACCAAAGCCTGGATATTACCTCTGTTTGTGGACCATTTGTCCCATTTTTACTGTGCCTGGATCAACATCACTTCGGACCACTGGGTGCTCTGCAGGATAGAAGTGGGATATACCCTGCAGTTAATTTCTTCCCCTCCTTCCCATCCTCCCTCCCTGTCCCTCTTCAGGGACCCTGAGAATTCTGGCCCAGAAAGTACAGTCGCTCCTAAGGGTGGGAGCCGTGGAAGTGATTCCTGTGGAGTTAAGAGGCAAAGGGTTTTACTCACACTACTTCCTGATCCCGAAGGTCAACAGGGATCTCAGACCCATCCTAGACAAGTTCATGAAGAAGTTGAAGTTCTGTATGGTTTTCCTGGCTTCTAATATCCCTTCCCTAAGATCCAGGGGACTGGTTTGCTGCCCTATCAGCAGCTCCACGAGTATTCATGACGTGCATGGCAGAGGTGGTGGCCTTTCTCAGGAGGCAAGGAGTGCACATCTACCCTTACCTGGACAACTGGCTGATCAAAGGTTGGTCGAGAGATGTGGTGGAAGAGCATATGAATCTCATACAGTCCACTTTCAGGAACCTGGGGCTCCTGATAAACGAGCACAAGTCGACTTTCTCTTCTATTCAAAGGATAGAATTCATAGGAGCGATTCTCGACTCAAACCAGGCCAGAGCCTCCTTGCCGGAGAACTGGTTCAGGGCCATCCAAGAGATCATAAACAGCCTGAAATCCTTTACCATCACCTGAGGCTCCTGGGACATATGGCCTCTTGTACCTACATGGTGCAGCATGCGCAGCTCAGACTGCGGCTTCTCCAAGCCTGGCTGGCATCGGGTGACCAGGCCATCACCCATTGCACAAGGTGATCACTCTTCCCTCAGCAGGAATGCTCACTCTCCAGTGGTGGCTGGACTGAGACACAGTGTGTGCCGGTATCTCCTTTACAAGGCCCACCCCTTTGATGTTGCTGGTCACTGACAATTCGGACGTGGGATGGGGAGCTCACTTGGGGCCCCTCAGTACTCAGGGCCTCTGGACGCCAGAGGAATTAGCCCTACATATCAGTGTCAGGGAATTAAGAGTGGTGCACCTAGCCTGTCAGGCATTCTGTCACAACCTACATGGCAAATGCATGTCACAACTACAATGTTTTATATAAATAAACAGGAGGGGGCTCGCTCCTCTCCCCTGTGCCAGGAAGCGCTGAGGCTATGGGAGTACTGCATAGTCCACTTCATTTCCCTGGAAGCCTCCTATCTACCAGGCACTCAGAACAGGCTGTCAGAACAGGCTGACAGATCCTTCACCAATCATCACGAGTGGTCCATCTGACCAGACATCTTGAATGCAGTTTTCCAGGTACTGTCAAGACTGATAGGGCCACCGTTCGAGCCAATGGCAACATGCCCCTTGCGCTACTTGTCCTGTAAGACAGTCTTCATGGTAGCCATTATTTTGTCCAGAAGAGTCGCAGAAATCCGGGCCCTCACCTCTGAACCACTGTATACAGTTCTCTTCAAAAACAAGGTCCAACTTCGACCACATCCATCCTTCCTTCCGAAAGTGGTCTCTTATTTTCACAGTAGCCAGGACATTTTTCTTCCAGTATTCTATCCCAAGCCTGATGCTCATAGGCAAGAGCAGAGGCTATGGTCTTTGGACGTTAGATGTGCACCTTTTTACATAGAAAAGGACCAAGCCGTTCCAGAAAACCACTCAGCTTTTTGTCGCTATCACAGAGAAGATAAAGGGGAATCCTGTCTCGTCACAGATAATCTCTTCTTGGATCACATCCTGCATCCGCATGTGCTACGACCTAGCTTAAGTGTCACCTCCGTGCTTGCCAGCACACTCCACAAGATCGCAAGCCTCTTCAGCGGCATTTGTGGCTCGAGTCCTGATCCTGGATATCTGCAGGGCGGTGACCTGATCTTCTATCCACACATTCACCTCGCACTATGCCATCACTCAACAGGTCAGAAATTCTGCAGCTTTTGGTACAGCGCTCCTCCAGTCTGTGTCTCAGCGAAACTCCGATTCCACTACTTAACTGATTGCTTGGGAATCACCTATATTGGAATGGACATGAGCAAGCTATCGAAGAAGAAAAAACGGTTACTAACCTTTCTGTAACTGTTCTTCGAGATGTGTTGCTCATGACCATTCCGCAACCCGCCCACCTACCCCTCTGTTGGAGTTGCCGGCAGGAAGAAACTGAGGAGGCGGCAAGGCGGCAGGTGAATATATACCGCGCCATGAAGGCGCCGCTCCAAGGGGCACCATAGTCAACCTGACGGATACCACTAAGGAAAAAACTTCTGACGATGGTGCACCCTAAACGCGCGCACCTATATTGTAATGGACATGAGTAATACATCTTGAAGAACAATAGTTACAGAAAGGTTAGTAACCGTGTTTTCTTTTTCAGGATTACTAGCTAACTGGTTGTATGTATTTGGAATATAATTGGCTCTTTATATGGAAAAGAATGCTTTAATTCATTCCTTTATTCAAACAGACTGACTAGATTTATTCATTTCAGTTAAATCCACTCAGTCAAGCATGCTCATGTTTTAGACGCTAATGCATATTATATGTTGAAATGCAATGTAACTAAAAATTGTTTTTCCTTACAGAAACTAATCTCTGAAGTGAAAATTCAGGTGGATAACCAGATCCAAGATCTACACTTTAACATAACTGCAATCTGTCCTGATGGAAGTAGAAAAACAGGCATGGAAGGATGCAAAAATGTGGCCTATAATGAAGAAGTATGTTGAGTTTCTCAGTCGCAAAGGGATTGAGCTATTTATTGTATTTTTCTTAGTTGTATGGTATCTTCTAGCGCTTTTTTAAGACTGAAAGTAGATTTCTGTGTTCTTGATCATCAAGTCTCCACATTCTCCTTGGCATTATTTCTCCTGAACCTTATTTAAAATCAAAAGCTACTGTTTGTTCTCAGTGATCTCATGGAGATAAGGTTCAAAGCATTGTTGTCAACCATCTAAATAATATTTATGAGGACCATTCCCCACAGCCCAGCACTGAATGCGCTCATGTTCTATATGAAAGGTCTCTTCAGCTGAAGAGCCTTACAGATATGCAAGGAGAAGAGAAGAGTCATTAGAGGCAGATTGACAACTGCTTGGCCATGGCTTGGGGCATTTTTTTCTGCTTCTTTGTTTAAAAAGTGTGTCTTCTACACATGCCCAGAGATCCTGGTAATTGGTATATTGTGTAAATTAGATTAAAATGTCAATTTATGTCCATCTGGAGCATTATCCTCTAGTGGATGTAATTGGTTCTATTTGTGTGTGCATTTATATCTTTATTCTATTGCTTAAATTGGCAAAGTAATTTATTTAATTCATTAAGAAGAGGTCTATGTTTTTTGGAGTGTAAATTCAAGGAGTTCTGTTCCTGTTACCAAGGTTATGTAGCTTAGCTAAAGTCACTCATGTCTATGTATGTATGCAGTCACAAATCAGTGGATTTGCTGTGTGAAATTTAGAAATTACACTATGCTTTATACTTGTGTAGATTTTGTTTGCATGACTAGTTCCAGATGGGCTTGCTAGTTTTTTCCTTTAAGCTCAGCTACAATGTTCCCACCTATGTTTGTCATAGGTAGTATCATTGTAATTAGTTCTGTTGTCTTTTTAATAAAAAAAAGCCATTTGATTATAAAGGATAGCAAATGTGGTCCAAAACCAGCAGCAGCTGAAAATTAGCCTTCTTCAAGAGGTTAACTTCTTAACAGTAAATCTTCCTTTTAGTATTTGTTTACTTGGAGAATGCTTTTCCTTAACTCTCACATTCCTTTCATTGCACAATCCTCCTTTCTTTCTCCTCCTACCAAAACACAAAACTGTTCTATGCTTTGGAAGATTCTGTGACCTCTTCCGGGTATAAGCACTTCAGCTTGTCTTTCTAGTAAGGCTGGTCATAATGTTTGGTGGTATTCATACTGTGTCCTAAAAGCATGTTACTCCTTTAAATGTTGTACAGTGGTGGCCCAGGATTTTAGGCTCATGCATCAAAAAAATACGGGAAAAAGACAATATACCATGTCCTGTTGCTTGGAGGCACAGCTTTTCTCTTTGTTATCCATGTACAAATCAGGTCTGAGGCTTTCTTCAGTCTGGTCCCAAGAGAGAGGTAACTGCCAAACAAAGTCTGGCTTTCTCCAGGTGGGGGTCAGAGAGGTGGGGGGGGGGAGAGAAGAAAAGGAGAAATAATAAGCAGTTTTAGTTTCTTGTACTTAGTCCAACTTCTTGTGTAATACAATAGTGAGTTTCTTATTTTCGGTATCTGGGCTTTGATCTGGAAGTCTACAGACCTAGTTACCTCCTTAGACTGGAGGAAACATTTCCTTCTTCCCTAATTCTTTTGCCACCCCTTCTTTCTGTTTATATTCCTGCTCTGATGAATACAGATGGGAGTTTTCCCTTTCCAGTCAGCAGGCTGAGCAGCTTTTCAAAAGAGGCCCCTGTGCGTGGTTGCCTTCACAGGCAGTACCCTACCAATGAAAAAGACAAGCACCAAATGTAAAGGTTTTAATACTCGGTTGACCCAACCCATGGGAAAATATTTACTGCCTTCAAAGTTTCCAAAGGCCATGGGTTTTAGTTCATCAGTGGGCTGGCATATCAAAGAAGATGCGTATCCCATGACAGAAGGACCAGAAGAAAAAAGGACAGCTCTGCAGAAGTGATTTGCAGAACTACTACTGCCTTTAGCTCTCTACAGTTCTATGTTCTGGGTCTGTCTGTCCTTCTCCTGCCCCCTGCTAGAATCTGGATAGCCACCAAGAGCTCCCGTAGCCCTCTCTGCACCACAGGGCAAGAGTTGGATGTGCCCTGGGCTCAGACTTCAGGCTGGTTCTTGTTGTTGGTTTTGTTACATTTGTGTAAGATCCAGGGGGTTGGAGGGAGGTCTTTCCCACGCCTAACCATTTGAAAGTAGTGGGGATATATTGTTGAAGATTCCTTAGAGGATGGTCTACTCCATCATCCCCTCCAGCTGGCTTTTTTGTCCGGTGGAAGAAGGTTTGATGAGTCCCTGGTTTCTGTTTGCTTATAGCGGGAATGAGTTGGCAGCCAGAAAGATTTCACTCTGTGCAGTCTACAGTCCTTATTTTTTTCCTTGCTCATTTATAAGTCATGAAGGGAAGAACCTACCCATGCACTCATTAAGCTGCCAGCAACACACAGTGTTAAGGGTCCTAGTGATCTCATATTTTGCATATTGGAAACTAAGTGTATGTAGTCCTCAAGTAGCAGAGGTCATGCATGGCCAATCCAAGGTATTCATGCAGAAGTCCTAAAAACCAGATCAGGTCTCCAAAGGAAACATACATATGGTATAATTCAGATTGCATAGTGAACCTTCAAATATTTACTATTTGAACTTTGTTTTATTTGCTGAGCTAGTGTTGGTGAAATGCCAAAAAGTGTAAGTGGTGTTACAGGCTTAACAGTGCAATGGGCATGTATATGTTGTTCAAACAAATACTTTTATTTTTGTCTTAAAGTGACACAAAGGTTATCAATATGTTAACTCACTGATGTTAGGCTACTCCGAAAGGTTGATACATTTGTATTGGCATAAATTGTAAACTCTTCATGGCAGGGACGTGTCTGTTGTACAGTGCAGAGTCCCGATTCTGATCAAGGTTTCTAGGGGTTGTCATAATGTAAATAATAACAAGACAAGGAAATTTCTAACATCACTGTCAGAAGTTAGAAATAGAACAGCTACCTTTGCAAATTCTGTATTCCTTTGTTTAAATCTGCATTCTGCAGATCGTTTTCAACATGAAATGTAGGCTGTTGTTGGTCTTGTACTATTGGGTTTCACTATGCTTGTTACTTTTGTCATTACTAAAATATGATGCATTCATCAATTGCTACTGTGTCTTCAGTCTTATTGCTTGGTAAGTATTACAAGTGGTATGATTTCTTGTTTAATTTATGATAGAATGTTGAAACAATTTACAGGAAATAATTACTACATTATAAATACAGTATTTATTTTTTCTTAGGTGCTTTTTAATGTATCAGTTGCAATGAAAGGATGTGGTCCAACTGAAGGAAGAAAATATGTGATAATCAAACCTATTGGTTTCAATGAAACCACCATAATTAATATATATAAAAACTGTGCCTGTCAGTGTGAGGACAGTGCAAGGCACAAAAGAATATGTGTCGATGAAACTTTTCTCGATGGTGAAAGCACCCATTGCGAAGACACTAACTGTAGTTCCAGTGAAGATACGTTTCCTTTTGAGAGATGTAAGTTGCACCCGGACCAGCCCATCTGCAGTGGTCAAGGAGACTGCATAGGTGGAAGATGTCTCTGTCACAAAACCAGGGTGGGCAAAGTGTATGGCAAATACTGTGAAATGGATGACTTTTCTTGCCCGTATTACCATGGAAACCTGTGTGCTGGTAAGCTACAGAATTTACGTGTGTTTTTGCTCAACCGTGTGTTTATATACAGTATGTAGTCTAACAATAATGAATATGGTTGTCAAACACTAAATGTTTCATTAAGATAATTTATTTATTTTTAAAATCTGGTGGAGTGTCTGTAGCTGTGGAGACTGAAGTCCTCTGTTAACTACAGGTGTCTCAAAATCTCCTACACTTTTGAGATTGTCTGAACCAAAACCCTGGATTCAAACAATCTCTAAATTCAAGAATTTCAAGACTAAACTCGTACATCTTTTTCCAGAGATAGCTTATCCATGATACCAGTATTGTTATTTCTGTAAAAGAAGAGAAGCAACTTTTACATATGAATCTGTGTGAACACCATCAAACTTTGGGAAATATCTTTCTGGATCTGGATCTGATTTTGTGTGTCAGGCTCATCTCTGGTTATATTATGACATGGATTCTGAAGAAGATGCAAGTGCATAGCATAGTATAACTACAAGTCACCCCAAATTAATGCCATCAGACCTTAGGTTGATCTTCAATTTCATACGCTAACAAACAGACTAAAGTAGCTCAAAACAACAAAGCAAAAAGAGGACAATGTGAGCAGAATGAAACCAAATGAGCTCTTGATTTGGTACTTGAAACCTTCATTCCATTCTTGGGGTGAAATTCTGTTCGCAAAGAAGTGTGAAAATGAAAATGTTGCCTGAGGCAGGAGTGTGACATGAATGCCAAAACACCATTACAACAAAAGCAAAGATGCAGACTGTACCCAGTACCATTGTTATCTGTCAGCCAAAATTATTTTCTCTTTCTCAATGGAAGTAAAATTTAATTTTTTTTTTATTTTAAAATAACTTAATATGTAAATATCTTTTTTGTAGTCCTCACTGTTCAACGAAATGCATCCATGTATTTAATTTCACTTCACTGTATAGTGCCCAACCTGTGCATTGATGGTCAAACTTAGGTCACATTTACAGTAGTGCAAATTTAGAACTCCTCTGACTTCAGTAGAGTTATTCTGGTTTAACGCTACTGTAATTGTTGCAGTACCTGAGTAGGCTGCCCACACTCAGACCCTTTTCCAGTCCCTTGAGAGTGCATCCCTTTCAAGTATCAGGCATCCACTTCTCTTTGGGATGAGATCTTCCAATCCAGCCACTCTCCAGCTGAGTTTCTGGGTTACTTCCCTGGTTGCCAGCCGTGTTATTTAGCAGGTTCAGTGAGCTTAGCACCTGCAAGATCTTTTTCTCTGGGCGCCTATGACAGCCTACATTTGCAATAAAAACAACGAGGAGTCCTTGTGGCACCTTATTTGGGCATAAACTTTTGTGGGCTAGAACCCACTTCATCAGATGCATAGAGTGGAAAATACAGGAGCAGGTATAAATACATGAAAAGATGTAAGTTGCCTTACCAAGTGTGAGGTCAGTCTAACGAGACAATTCAGTTGACAGCAGGATACCAAGGGAGGAAAAATAACTTTTGAAGTGGTAATGAGTGGTCCATTTCAGACAGTTGACAAGAAGGTGTGAGTAACAGTAGGGGGAAATTAGTATTGGGGAAATTAGGTTTAGGTTTTGTAATGACCCAACTACTCCCAGTCTTTATTCAGGCCTAATCTGATGGTGTTCAGTTTGCAAATTAATTCCAGTTCTGCAATTTCACATTTGAGTCTGTTTTTGAAGTTTTTTTGTTGAAGAATTGCCACTTTTAGGTTTGTTATTGAGTGACCAGGGAGATTGAAGTGTTCTCCTACTGGTTTTTGAATGTTATGATTCCTGATGTCAGGTTTGTGTCCCTTTATTCAGTTTATTCAAACCAAAGCATGTTTTGTTTTTCCCAACAGGTACACAGTGCTTAGAGAAGTAGATTTAAAATAACTGACCTACACAAAAGTTCCCTTACCTAAGCTTAACATTTCTATCCAATGCTCGGGTTGGTCCGACTTGTTCCCCATCTCTGAGGTGGGAGAACCAGCCTGTACTGCTTACAGCCTTCTTCACTGGAGACCTCACAGCCTGTCAGCTTTTTCCTGACACACCCAGGGCCACCTCTCCCAGCTGACCCCCTCTCTCTCCCCCCCAAAAACCCTCCTTTTTCAGGGGCACCTTTTAAAGCATTCCTAGTCTTTTGATCTTTTAGGGTGTCTTTTGATCCCAGGCTTAGTCTTGGGAAGAGTAAAACATCCTAACCTGGATGGAGCCAGCCAGGCAAATTCTCCCACTAGCTGGAGGGCCCATCCATTATATTAATTCCATGGAAGAAAACCAAGATACTTGAGAGAATGTCTTACCTGAGTGGTTGTTTTACCTTTCCTGTTCCGTTCTGTAACATCTTCTTTACAGCCTCCTTTGATATAGCTATGTGCATTCAATTAGGCAGCAATACAAAACAGAACAAGAAAACAGACTTATAATACATTCATAAAAATACATGTTCCCAGTTCATCACAGTAACTATGAACATAACTTTGCTTAGATGAAGTAGAAATAATAGTGTGTGATCATTTAAATAATTACAATATTGTAATGCATATGCACAAGGGGAGGGAGTTAAGGTTTACTTTTCACTTTTCCTGATTTTTGAATGCCTAACTTTGCAACTTTACTGTTTTCTTAACATATGCTTTATATATTAGAATATAATAATAAATGCCTATGGTCTTCTTTTCCCCCCCAGAAAAGTATCTTTAGTCACATTTGGTGGGAGGCGGGGGAGGAATAGACACTACTATATGTCAAAAGTGAAACTATACAAGTGTCTACAACATGGAAAACACATACCTGCACACATTTTTAGCTGCCTCAGGCTCCCACAGTTTCACATAGAAAACTCTAAAGGAGGTAAGGGCTTTTATATAGCCCTTGACTCCTTCAGAATGTATGCTTAAATTCCCATTGACTGAAGCAGAGCTCATTACATGTTATTGTTGTTGTTACTGTGGTTCTAAATTAGATACAGACCTCTTTCATTTAGAACACTAGGAGATGGTTGTTATAGTCCTGTCTTTAAAAACAAAAACAAACTACCATTCATACATAATTTTTTTCAAACCTTCAGAGCTTGGCCAAATCAAACTATTTTTCACTAAAGCACTAAAATGAATTTTTCATCCCTAAAGACTATCTCCTTTCTAGATGTGCACTTTTTAACCCTATCTGCTTCAATGTGAGACCTGTTTAGAAAATTTCAGAATAACATTGTATGATGAGAACAGTGTAACTGCTTTTTTTCAGATTTTCCAAAAAAAAAGTTGGGTATATATCATGCTGGGGAAATTTCAGCCTGAAAGGTGAAAATTTCAGTAAGTTATGAGCAAAACAGGTGCTTAGGCTGACTTGGTGTCAAGTATCAGGGGGTAGCCATGTTAGTCTGTATCTACAAAAACAACATGGAGTCTGGTGGCACCTTAAAGACTAACAGATTTATTTGGGCATAAG
>NW_020664435.1:19098560-19125942 GCF_002925995.2 Terrapene triunguis | reverse complement strand
CTTATGCCCAAATAAATCTGTTAGTCTTTAAGGTGCCACCAGACTCCTTGTTGTTTTAGGCTGACTTAGTTTTTCCATTCTAACTCATTCATTTCTGAGAGATCATAGAAAGAGGCATCTGAGACAAAAACACAGAACGCCATCTTGACCTCAAATGGCAATACAACCTAATAAATAATGGGATAGATCTTCCCCTTACCCTGAGCTGCATGGACAGTGACAGTTATGTTTCTCCATGTCAGTATATCGGCCATCTAAGTAAGCTGTCTGCACGGTTTGGAAACGCATTACTGTAAAGGCCCTTCTCAGTGAGTTATTAAACAGACTGTCTAAATATCTCCCATACCCATGAGTCTTTTTAATAAGGGAAAACTAAGGTGACATTTGAAGTAGAAACAACTGCCATATATAGTTGCTTATTAATATCTTCTATTCTCCACTTGAATAGGGATTTCACACTTCTAAATTTAACTCTAATCATTTCCGATTCTGAGAAATCTAGAGAATGCTAAGGATTTTGAATATGCTCTAGCCAAGACGCACACTTACTAAGGCAGATGGGGGTTTAACTGAACACTTATATACTCTCTGATGTTGCAGGCAATGGTGAATGTGAAGCTGGTAAATGTAAATGCTTTCGCGGCTGGGAAGGTGACCGCTGTCAGTGTTCACTATTGACAGCAAAACATTGCATGAATTCCAAAGGCCAGATTTGCAGTGGAAGAGGAGCATGTGTATGTGGAAAATGCGAGTGCACTGATCCAAGGAGTTTTGGCCGGTTTTGTGAATATTGCCCTACTTGTAACAATGCCTGTGACGAAAACAGGTATGTTTCTAATACTTGACTTAATTTCCATTTTTAATGTTGTTGTCCTTTCCTAGAATATTCCCATTCAGATGCTGTATACATTAGAATTTTATTCTCAGTGTAACCTTACTTAAACATGAAGCTTTGAGTCTCGACTTGAGGCTCGGACTGTACAATTCATCTGCAGCTGAGGTATTCGTGCTGACATGCCCAGATCCACGTGCAATGCACTGAAACTTACTTTTTTTTTTTTTTACCTGTAGTATCCCATTAATTGTAGTCAAGATGGTTGTTTTATATATTTCTCCATAAATACAGGATTATCATGGCAACATATTTTCCCACTGCATTATTACTAAACTGGAATAATTTAGAGATGGTCTGAAAGTGGTATCTGCTACACACATCACTAACCCTTTATCAGGAAGGTTAAAACATAAAAAATAACGTTGCTGCAATGAAAACAAGGCTATTCATAAGTGGTTAAGGGAACACTGTTGTTTTGGGAACAGAGTATTAAAGGAGGGTAGTATATTCATTCATTTGGTTCCGAATACATCCTCTAAAGGGCTGGGGGGAAAAGTGCAGCTTTGAGTTTTAAAGATGAATACTTAGGGTGAGTCGTTCTGCTCCCATGTGCGAAGAGGTAGAAAGGGATCAATCCTGTTGCCATGCTTACCCTTGTAGAGAGACTAGTCGCAACCCTGCCCTTGTGCTCTCTTCCCAAATAAGACAAGGAAGAATGAGCCTGGAGACAAAGGGCTTGTCTACAGTCAAAACATGACAGCAACACAGCTGCACTGCTGCATCTGCACCGCTGTAGCGCTTCAGTGTAGACACAATCTACGCTGATGAGAGGGATTCTCCCATTGGTGTAGGTAATCCACCTCCCTGAGAAGCGGTAGCTAGGTCGACAGAATTCTTCTGTCAACCTAGTGCTGTCTGTGCAGGGACTTAGGTCAACTAAACTACGCTACTCAGGAGTGTGGCGTTTTCACACCCCTGAGCGACATACTTATGCCAATCTAATTTTCTCGTGTAGATCAGGCCTCAGCCATGTGTCTGCCTCCCCACTAGCCACCAGAGCTGGGCTAACAAGGGGAAGTAAATTCTCCACTCTTTCAAAGATTGTAGCAAGAACTACATGCTCCTGAAGGCTGCTTCCAAAAGCTCCTGCTGGAATGTTGCATCATTCTGCAATCCCCATTGTGGGCAATTTAACCCTTCATCTAAAAAAATAAACAGTAAAAATAGAAAGAATTGATATTCACCAGTTGAATTCTGAGCTGTTTAGTATACATGCTGTTGGAGGAAAACTCCAGGCCATGTCTGAAGAGGTGAATGCTAAGACTTGGCAGCATGATGTGAAAATACAATATCTGGGTTATAACTGAAAGTCAAAGGGAGTTAGTGCCCATGCCTTTGAACAATCTATCTCAACTTGATTAAAAAGTCAATTGCATTTTTTTGTACCATTAATGATGTTTGTTTTCTGTAGTCATTTAAAGTTCAGTTCTACTCTGAAAGTAGTAGTAAAAATGGCACTACCTACTACCTGTTTGTATTCAGAGTCTGATCTGTTGACATTTAGTGACAACAGTAAGTTGTTTGCTACTTTACTTCTGTAGGCACTGCAGACCCAGCCCTGTGTAGACAAGGTGCTCATGTTTATTCTTCCTAATGTATCATCAAAAGAATTCCATTTGCAAGGCTAAATGTTTCCCTGTATTATTACGGTGCATCTCATTGAATGCCATGAAAATGTGGTGTAAGGGGCAATAAGTGGACTGCAGGATCGTTATTACTATTGATGATGCATGAAAGGAAGGAACCCACCTTTATTTTAGTAGCTCATGTTGAGTTTGTGGATCTGATAGCTAAAGAAACCACAGGGTAGATTCTGCACCTCCTTAGATGTACAGCATGAAAGGTGTAGTCCAGGGTCAGGGGAGGGTGGCTTTGAGCCAGCATCTGACTATTTTACTTCACTACTTTTCACCAAATAGTTTTGAAAACCACATTGGGCTAAAGTAGAGAGACAAGGTGAGTGAGGTAATATCTTTTATTGGACCTGTTGATGAAAGAGACAAGCTTTCAAGCTACACAAAGCTCTTCTTCTGGTCACTCTATTAGCTCTAGGTAGCTTGAAAGCTTGTCTCTTTCACCAACAGAAGTTGGCCCAATAAAACATATCACCTCGTCTCTCTAATATCCTGGGACCAACTCGGCTACAACAATACTGCAAATAACAATGGGTTAAAATATTGCAAGAGAGAGACAGCATGTCTCAAAGTTAATAAATAAATGCTTCAGTATTTTTCTAGCAGCAAGAGAACATTATTTGAACACAATAATTATTCTGTTGATTTAATCGTTTAAGGAAAATGCAGTGAAGTTATAATGGTGGTTAAGTGCTATATTTATATGTTCATTTTCAGGAATTGTGTTCAGTGCCATTATTCTAACAATGCATCACAAACTACACATGACCAGTGCAAAACCTCATGTGCTTATATGGTGCATTATATTGATCCCGCATCAGGTATGTAAAAACCTAGCTTTGCCTAATCACTTCATTAAAAGTGTGAAAGCCATCAAAATTCGTAGTAGAGGATCCACACAACCCACTTGGCATCACTTAAGAACCATTTAATTCTTTAAAATTGAGTGTAAGTTATGTATAGGACTCGGTATAGGCCCTCTGCATTGTAGTGAATTTTTCCCCTCAGTTAACAGTCAGGGCCAGCTCCAGGGTTTTGGCCGCCCCAAGCAGCCAAAAGAAAAAGCCGCAATTGCGATCTGTGGCGGCAATTCGGCGGGAGGTCCTTCTCTCCGAGCCGGAGTGAGGGAGCGTCCACCGAATTGCCGCTGAATAGCTGGACGTGCCGCCCCCTCCGGAGTGGCTGCCCCAAGCACCTGCTTGACAAGCTGGTGCCTGGAGCCGGCCCTGTTAACAGTTAATACTTAATTGTAAAAAAGCCTCCACTCTTCCCTTCCCTTATGCCTTCCTCAGCCCTGCAAAATTCAGTACATCTTGACGTGTTATTTTGTAACAAAATTAAATCTGATATCGTCCTGCTTAAATATTCGTATGAATGATGGATTTAAAAATTGGCACTGATGCACAGATATTTCTGTAATAACATTCCTTGCTCTAGTTAGCATTTATATTCTTCAAGAGTAGATTGTGATTGTTTGAAGAAAGTTTGTTTTGCTTCAGGGAAAATGAAAGATAAATAATAACAGGAAATGTGATTGGCAAGCATTGCTTAATCAGATTTCCAAGATCCTTGAGAAGTTGCATCCAATAGTGAATCCTGCCTCAGTAATGTTTAAAGAAAGATTTACAGAAATGTATTATGGTAGCCATATGTTTTACTACTTCTCATATGTTTACATTATTTCACATTACGAGAGCTGAACAAATGAAGTAGAACGCATAGCTCAATGAAACATTTTAATGTGTCTTAAGTATACACAGCTGTAAGTTAATGAGGGTGTGTAAAAGTCTTTCTCTATTAATAAACACATCCAAAGCCCATTCAAGTGACAGGGCCCAAATGGCAAAGAAAATTACATATATGTAATCACTTTTTGTCAGTTAATAGCTTTACGTAGACATTTTGTTTTAAAGAGGCATATAAAAGTGACAGTGATTCTATTTGGGATTTATGAGAAGGATCTGTAGATTTTTAAAACCATTAGAGTCCCAGACTATTGAGAGAAGCAGCTTGGTGCGGTGCAGTGCATAGGGTATGGGACTGGGAGTCAGGAGACCTGGATTCTATTCCTGACTTTGCTAGTAACAAGCCTGAGTTTTACCTTCCACACTTTGTCTGTCTTGTCTGGGGCAGAGACTGTCTGGTACTGTTTTGTGTGCCTAACACAATGGAGTCCTGACCTCTAGGTGCTACTGTAACATTAAACAATACAAAAATTGTGACCCTGTATCTGGATCTTCCTAACTGGAATTTTTTTCCTGATAAAGCTATTTTAAAAATAGTTTGCATATGGCAATGTGAATAATTATTCCTTCTTCATTAAATACTTTCACACATACAATCATTTGGGGTTATTTTAGGAATTTGGTTTAGTGAAGCTATGCTAAATTAATGTGCAGTGTTAAATTCAAACTTGGTTTAATGGGTGGCCCATATCAATATTTAGCTTTACACTCTTGTTTTCCTTTTATTGCAGAATGTTTCTCTGACCCAAACTACTTTAGAATCTTTTTCATAATCTTTATAGTTACATTTCTGATTGGGTTGCTTACTGTACTTATCATCAGGCAGATAATTCTACAGTGGAATAGCAATAAAGTTAAATCTTCCTCAGATTACAGAGCATCTGCAACAAAGAAGGTAATTGATTTCAGAGAAAATCATATTCAGTACTTTTTTTTTTTTGCTTGCATATAAGTGTTAGCTATTTGTTGCTAAACTGTATCTTCTCCTTCAAGGATAAGATGTTTTTGCCTACTGTTTGTACGAGAACAGTAACATACAGACGTGACAAACCAGAAGAAATAAATATCGACATCAGCAAGTTACGATTAAATGAAACTTTCAAGTGCGAGTTCTGAAGACTGTTTTCTGCAAATCTCTATTTCCATCATTTTCTAATTTTAAAAAGCTATCTTATTTTTACTGTGTAAGAGTCTTGACTGATGCTATTTGTTTTTGTGGCATGCATTTTTTGAATACTGTAACAAACCAACATGTAAGCATAGTCACATAATGTGACTACGTTTGAAGTTATGGCTGCTGTATTTTATGAAAGAGAAATGTGCATTACTACTGTTCAAGACCATTAGTGTTGGTGTAGCACTTTAATGTAAAATAATTTATTTAGTTATGGCATAGAATGTAGATATGAACAGGGGGGACAAAGCACTGATCTCACTTTACATGTAGCTAGTATTGATGTGCGCTGCGGGAATGGGCAAAACTGTGATTAAAATATTAACATTCCTATACATTATGGCAATAGATGGCGCTATTGGAGTACTTGTACATGTAGAAATGATACTTCTTAAAACATTTATGGTTTTCCTTTCAAAGTTCCACTGATCTTGTCTGCTTTGACATCAGTTTATCTTCTTATAGTTACTTATCAAAAATAACTGGATTAATGAGTGCTTAGTTACTACTGGTATTTTTAAAAATCTACAGAATATAATGTCACTTAAACAGGATTTATTCTTCATATGTGATAAAGTGTATACATTTTAATATTCTCTTTGTTCCAAAATAGAGACTTTTATATATATTTTAAGATATGTGAAAACTGAGTCAGTATAAAAAGGGGAAAGGGGGGGAGAGTTATTCTAGTGTGGTTTTGTTTTTTGTTTTAGCTGACTGGAATACGCTACATAATAATTAAACACACTGGCTAAATTCAGTTCTGGGGTTGGCAAGAGGAGCTGCACTGAAGTCAGTTGAGTTACACCAGGGCTGTATTTGGTCTGCTAGCTACAGTCCAGTGTTTTGCCGAATAAGGGCTCTCTTCTTGTTAAATATCTGATATGCCTGATTTTTCCACATCTGCGACTTTTTAGCTGAGAGAATCAGTTTGCATGAATCCTTTATTTAACCACCTAAATTGTTGTTGCGGTGCACTGGGATATGTATCCAGTAGGATGTGAAGGTGTCAACTTCAAAAGAAGAAAAAGAATACAGAAAAAAAGGAGAGGAATTTTCCCATGAGAACTAGTTGAATTGACCAATGTAGATTCAAATTCTGCCTTCAGAAGTCGGCAAGATCCTTCCTAGATTCAATGGGACCAATATGGATGCGTCTGAGGGCAGAATTTGTGCCACGGAATAAATTGTGCAAAGATACTCCACTTCTCCGTAAAACAAACTCTGCAACAATGGAGGCTGTCGTATTGTTGCTATATGCCATATAAAGTGCACAGCTAGTAGTCAGACTGACTTGTTTTACATTGTCATAAAGTTAGGAAGTCCTGGTAACCCTCTTTGAAATATGCACTAAAATTTAGTTGGCAAAAAATTCTCTGACATGACATATGTTATCAGTGCTAAATACTGATACTCAATACTAATCTGTGCCTTTTGCAGAGCGTATTTGTTTCACTGAAACAAGGGGGGAAATGTCTTTATTAAAAAAAAAGCAGAATAGACATGGTTGAGATACTTATAAGAAATGAGAAAAATGAATTCTCCCAATTCTGCATTCCTTCTGTACAAGTAAGTCCCACTGAAATCTGGGAACGATGTGCATGTGAAAGGAATGCAGGATTTGGAATAGATAATCAGCTTTATGGGTCGTGTTTCACAGACAGCATTCCCTAATACACTGATCAAATGGAGGTTTGAAAAAAAAATCCTACAAAGACAATGGCTCAAAATTTCCATTGTCATTGTTCTAACAGCTCTAGATATCAGTGGTAGTCACTACATACTTCCCCCTATTAAGCCACCTTTTACTCCTCTATTAAGTATTTCTATGTCACACATCACAGTAGTATTTGAACTTCAGTTCAGACAACTTAAAAACATCTCGCTAGAAATTGGAATACATTACACTGATTTTATTTGTGTTCATGATAACCTTCATTTTTATTTGTTAATTATCGATTATTGAAAAGTATACTACAGTGAATCAGTTCAACTTTATACTGTATTTAACTTGAATTATTTTTCTTTATACTGCACAGTGTGGGACTCAGTCCTCCTCCCATGGAAGTTAATGGGATGATTACCATTGACTTTACTGGGAACAGAATAAAGGCCCATGTGAAATAAGCATACTTAATATTGTTCTGGTCACAACTTGTTAAAGAGAGGAGGAAACAGGGTACTGTCTGGATATCAGTAACTGTTTATTTAATTGAAAGATTTCATGTGCTTCACAAAAGATATGAACCTATTCTTTAAATAATGGAATATGATTTTTAACCTAATTCTCTTGGAATGAAATACAATAGCCCTTAAGACAACATATAGTTAAGTGATATAATTGGTAAAAATAATTTATAACTGTTTAAAATAACTTCTCTTCATTGTTCACAAGTGTCAAATTATTGAACAGAAATGGAGTTGGGGACTTCATATACAGGAGAGAAAGGGGTCTTTATGGTAACATCTCCCCCCACCTCCAAAATACGTCCTATCGCTGTTTCTCTCCTTCTGTTGCACTTTGTTGGAACTCCAGCTCTACTCAAATGGGGGCATGGCCAGCATGTTGCCATCAGAACAGCTGCTCAATGCATTATATTCCACTCGGGTCAGTGGAACTTTGCAACATAAATTTCATTGTAAGCTGCTGCTGTCCTGAGTAGTTGTAACTCCCCCTTCCACTGCATTAATGTACCATGGAGGAGGTTACGAGCGGGCTACTGACAAAGAATTAGCTGCTAGCAATGCAGAAGGCCAAGAGCTAATCTTTAGAAGGCATTTGGGGAGGTCAGACAGAACAAGATCCTCAAGACGGTGCCTGATTCTCATTGATGGCTGCCATGCATGAGAAACTGTGGCCTTGCCTGCTAGCTGTTCCCCTTGGCCCCTGGCCCTGCTTTTCAGAAGGGATGGTGCAGAGGAGGAATGACCCAACAAAAGCCTCACAGTGGTGGGGATCTGTGCTCCATTTGCACATAACCTTAAATGAGAAAGCACTTAGCCCATAACTCACAAGAAATTTGATCAGCACTTACAGGTACTGTGGCTGTGCTTTGTGTAGCAGTTAGTGTGTGCGCTATTGTAAACAAGTTAGTTCTACATAGTCCGTATCACGATTTCTTCTTTCTATATTGTGCCACTAACGTGTTCCCTCCAAACAAAAAATATAATATTTGGCCTCAACAAAAGTCACTACAGGCTTATGGGAGAAAGTTAAGCTCACTGAAAAATGAAACATTTCAAATAATTTGACAGTAGGCCAGCTCCAAAATGTGGAACACTTCATTAAAGAAATACACACAGGTACTATATTTGTATTGTTAACTGGTCATTTGGGGATCTTTTTATTTTATTTGTTTTACCTTATGCCCCATAAGCATAATATTTACATGAGCATCTGCAGAAAAATTGTTGTTCCTTGTTTAAACATCTCTATGAATGGTTTAATTATTCTAGTTCTTAAACTAGATACTTGAGCGTAGAGAGGGCTAAATCTTATTCATCTCTAACTACTTGTTCCTGTATATTTTAGAAAGGACAGATGCTTATGCAGTAAAAATGTGCACATTACTTCTGATTTAAAAAAAAAAACACTCATAGAATTACAGTGACTCAGTGTCAATTACTTCCAAGCTCTATGAATACATTTATTATAGTGTCACAAATGAGTATGGGGAAATGGTTTGTTCATTCAGAAAATGTGCACGTGATGTATGTGGAATTTTCATTGTGACAGATTGAAATACTCCCATATATTCACAAGCAGTGTTTAAAGTGGACCTTCAAAAGAAACCACATTTGTCTAGCCATACTTTACATGTTATCAGTTATTTGAATTGTATTAATTTTTTTCAGTGTGAGGCTCGAAAATCTCCTATGTAAAGTATGGTTTTGTATTAGAAGAAATAATTTGCTGTAGGTGGTAAAATATTATGATACCCTTGCTTTCTCAAGTCACACAGGGGAATTAGTTCTTTTTTTCCATACATGGGTGTGATTGTGACTGTGTTCTTAACTACGACAGTGAACCTGTGAAACTTACTTTCAGGCAACACCTACTCTTCCAACTAGCCACGTTGGGTTTTATGATGCCCTTTAAGGCACAGCTCGGGGTTGAGGGATGTGCAGAAATGTACTGCCTTAGGAGGGGCTCGACGAGGCACAGTGTCTAAAGCAGGCAGAATGCATCCAAGAGCTTTGGGGAGCGAGGTTTGAGTGCACTCCTTGAAGAGAGTACAGTATCCATCCTCTGCGCCCAACCTGTTCTGCTAGCCAGTGCAGGGAACCATGTCCCTTCCCAGATGCTTTGAAGAGGTTAGACTGGCAGAGGCACTCACAAGATATTCCTTGTGCATAGGAGAGTGTAAGGGCCATTTTGTGTCCAGCCCCTGCATAGATGAGGAGGCTGTTTGCACCCTCTGTACCTAACCCTGTTCCCTGATGTAAACACAAAGGGCAATGTTGGCAACTGACTAAGAGGGACTACTTGATGTAGGGTTGTAGAACTGGACCCTATGAGCCTCAATTGAAGCCCATTGAAGTCAGTGGGAATTTTTTCATTGACGTCAGTGGGCTTTGGAGCAGGCCCTAAGTAAGCAGTACAATTCACAGTTAGAAAAATGCACTTCTGAAAGATACATCCGCTTTGATTTTTAGTTGGAAATGCCAAAGTGTGGAGCAAGAAATTTTATTGATTCACTGCACTATATTTATCAAACTGTCCAATCAAATTAGAAATGAAATGTATCCGTAGCGTTTATGCCATGCATTTGAAATCTAAAAATAAGATTTACATGGTAAACAATAATGAAGCAGTAGTTAGGAAGAATGTTACTGTTTTTAGCTATTGCTCTATACCCAGAACTCTGATAGAAGTCCAGGGAAATTTGAGTGTACTGTACATTGATGTCAGCAGTAGGTTAAAATTACCTAGCAAAAATAATTTGTATATAATGAGACAAATTAGTGCAGTTGCACAGAATACAAGCTAGCTTAGAATTAGAGCCCAGTATATTTTAATATTGTTCAAGATGATTCTTTCTGAAAATAAATGTCCAGGAAGTTCTTTTGCTTTAGAAATTCCTCTTCAGCTACCATTTCCTCTTTGTTTTATTTTTCTGTTGCACACTCTTGAAACAAGGTACGTAGTTAGGAAAAAATGAGTAAAATGTCTGGCATGTGTTGATGTGAGTTGAAATCCTGTCCCCTTTCAAGCCAATGGGAGTTTTCATTCTGGCCACAGCTTCACCCCAGCTACCTTCCTTTTTTTCCTGTTTGCAAACACATTTGTTTTAGACACATTCACTGGGCTGAGATCTATTTCACACTTACTACTACTGTTTTCAAAAAATAAAACTACTTTAAAGTGTCTAATTTAGCAAAGTAGTGAGAAAATGACTAATATAATATGGGGGTTATTTTCATGTTTAATGTGCTGCCTTTTGTTTAAAAAAAGTATGTGGATATATAATGATTCTTTAGATTTAAAAAGTTTGATACATAGAACATTTTAGAAAGGGAAGCAGGTTTTTAATGTATTTGTAACTCTTATTGTTCATTTCTAGCTTGAAATGACATTTTTTAAATGAATCACTACTTAAATTTGTCTGAAAATGTTCTGACTATTTTCTTTAAAATAATATACTTTTGTAGCTGGTTATTCATTTCAGTTGACTACTAACTTCTATTTTGATTATATTTATTAATGAATTGACACTGTAGTGAACTGTGAGATGTTTATTTTTCTATCAGAGTAACAGTTATGACATAGCATTAAGTTAATGCAACGTTATTGTACTTGCTCTCTAAAAAAAATAAAAAAGCAGTATTTCATCCCTGTGGAGTGTCATGTTTTGTAATACGCTTGTATTTTATCATTGACGCTTTTAAAAAAAAAGTTTGTTATCCTCACTATAACACTTCCTCTAAGAATATAAAGGTAGTTCATTAGTCTGTAGGACTATGTTAAGGAAAGAGGAGTTTGCTTAAAACTGATCTATGATGGAATAGGACTGTATAAGGAGTGCTGGACCAAAATCTCAAGAAGCATGATTATTAGGTTTAGGTAAACATATGAAAGCAAAATGATGGTCCAGAACTGTGTCTGACAGTGTAGCTAGGAATTTATCAGCAAACATATGGGCAGCATTGAGTATGTTGGAATAGTATCTGACTCCCCTTTGGGCGTGTCTACGCTGCATCTGGAAGTGAGCCTTCCTGACTTGTGCTAGTAGCGCTCCTGCTAATGCTCTAAAAATAGCTTTGTAGACAGTACTTTGAGGTTGCAGAGCCTCAGCTCCAGCCTGAGCTGCAAAGTCTACATGTGTATTTTACAGCACTAGCATGAGACCCACTGGCACAAGTCTGTGGACCTGGGCTGGGAAGCTCACTAGCAGATGCAGTGTAGACATGCCCTTCGAAACATTGCTGAGATACTACTCAGTAAACTGTCTCTGAACCTCAGAGGAGTGTAACATAGCATAGCTAAGGGCATGAAGGCATGATTTGAATATTAATACGTGGCTAAAAATATTCCTCCTCCCTCTCTCTACACATTGTTCCTACTCTGGGTAAGAATTGGCTTGTTGGGGTTGGCTTGGAATAGAGTTGTACTTTTGAGCATACATCTGTACCCTCAGAGGACACAGTTATGCTGCTTTTCTAACACTGGCCAAAATGGTGTCTGTAAATTGTGAAAGGGACACGCACTTTGTTCTTGTGTTGATTCTGGTCATAATAGTTTCCCTACAAAATTCTATGCCAAACCGTTGACATGAAAAGAACTTCTATGCTTTAAGAACATACCTGATCAACTACAGAGACCAACAGGGGGCCAAGAAAGTCTAAATGAGCAGAGCTGTTTTCAAAACTTGCCCATGATGTGACCACCAAAATTACCCTTTTTAGCTCTGTTTTGTTTCACATAATCACTTCCTACCCCTTAATCATTCTTTCACCATGACCATAAATTGCTAAATCTGGCAAGAACTGTTTTTGCTTAATTGAAAATAGCACAACAGTGCCGGGACAAGAATTAGCATTCAAGTAAGGGCTGCTGTGTTCATAACAATCTGTATGTCACTTACATGAGCCCTTGGACTCAGCAACGCAAGAGAGAAACCTTGGAAATGATATAGGGCAACATAAGAAGAGAATGTTCTAAATGTTAAGAAAAGGAAAAATGTATCATTTTACCTCTTTTTTTTTTTTCTTTCAAAAGTTAGAACGATGACCACAATTTTCATAATTTCAGTGGAAGAGGACGAAGTTGAGGAACTGTTAGAGGCAAAGTATGAGCTATAGCAAATAAACGTATGCCCTACAAAGCCCTCTCCCCATTAACGACAGTGGTCCTGGTACCAAGCTATGTGGTGCATCTCCCAGTGCTCATCCCTGTTGTGGAATGATGGTAAATGAGCTTTATGAAGCCTTTCTCTTTTTCCAAATAGGATGTGAAATGCAGCTATTAAATTGGACTATTACACAGTTATTTGTCCACATTGTGATAGTTTTTGGCACCATTATAGCATATAATGTCTTATAATTATTCACGTCATTCACCTCATTGCATAGTCAGTGACCCTAATAGGGATTAAGGTGGTTTGGCTCCAATCTAATGCTACTCATACTGTTTTGCAGATCCCTTTGACAAGAAAAAAGCTTGTAGTTCAAGCTCTCAGAAGAGGAGGGAAACCTACCTTACAGCCTCTAGAGCCTAGGGATGAAAGAGGCCCTGACTTCAACTACTTCTTTGACAACAGTGATGTAGGTGTACTCCCCTATTGTGTAATTTCAGTCTCTACAGGATTCCCGTTGTGCTAAGGGCAAGATTTCACCCAACATACCTAAAGAAGTGTAAGAGTCGTCTGTGTCTGCGTGAGTGAGAGAGAGAGAGAGCTGACCAAAAAGATCTGTGTTAAAAAGCACAATGATGGTTTGAGTAAAGATCTGGAGTATGTGGTGGCACTATAGCAACCGGAAAGGGATCAATGGGAGAGGGGAAAGAGGAGAAGAAGCTGTTATTGAGCTGAACATTACTAGCAGAAGAGCGGATTTTGAAGGGTGTTGGAGGGTTTTATTTTGTTGATCTACAATAAAGAAAAGAACCTTGGAAATATGTGCTTGCAATGCTGGGTTTATAACAAAACATTTAAAATGTACGAAATAAATAAAACTTTAATTGTATAGAAAACTTGCCTGGCCTGAAACTGTTTGAGAAGGTGAATAGCTTGTGGTACTGAAGCTGCTAGCTCCCGTTGATGCTGTTGGGAGAGTGCATGTTGGCGCACGTCCAAAGAACTGACCCCTAAATGTTTAGCTAACCCAGTAAATTAAGATCTGTTCCCCATGATGGGGAGTAGTGGGTGCACAGCACTCACCAACCTCTAATACCTGGACCCAGGACCTCCCAAGGCTACATGACGAGAGTGTGTCATGCTCCGCTTCAGCTCCTGTGCTTTCCACTCAGCCCAGATCATCATCTGGCCTTTAATCATTTTCTTGCCTTCAAACCAAACAATGCCCCAAAATATGAATGTTGTTGTTCTGTAATGACATTAGTGAATGTAAATAGAGATGCAATAAAACTATTACCAGCAAAACAAATCATTCAGGTATCAGTTACTGAAGGGAAGCTCTCCAATATATTTTTAAATTCAGTCAAATTTTAATTAGCAAACAGAAACCAACACATTTGGCCAGATTCATTACTGCTGTAAAAGAGTGTGCAGCTCCATTGATGGAAATCAATAGAACTGCACTTGAAACAGGTCTGAATTTGGCTGATGGAGAACGTGATGTCCACCACTGAGGACTCCTCACTGCAGATATCTCAGCCATTGACCCAAAGGGCCTTCTCAGCAATGTTGGTAATTATTTTTTTTATTTTTTATTTTTTTGGTGAGAAGGAAGTCTATTGTGCAGGGCACAGAGACTCTCAAATGGGTCAACTTGACCTGCTCTGCAGCCACAGCCTTCTGGATCTCTTGCAGCATGGAAAAGACACAGTTGTTTCTTTTGGGATTATCCAGCCTAAAATAAATGGGGATTCTCAAGCTAAATTGTAGTCTGTGGGTCCCATTGTTTCATGGCCTCTGCAATGGATTTGCCACACAATGTGCACAGTACCCATCAAATACCTTAGTTGTGAGTGAGCATAAACATGCGTTTGTGTAACTATGAAATTTCTCTGTGTATCTGTGCACATGGGAATACATGGAGTTTACTCACTTACATGTATATTTTCCATGGCTCAGTTATTGTACAGGACTTTGAAAGTGTGACCTTGTATCTGACAAACAATTAGGAGGTCAATGTTTTCTCATTCTTCTTCAAGAATAGATATGAAGGAGAATCCTTATGTAGACTGTTCTGCAAACCAGCAGAAAGTTGAATTTCCTATTAAGAAAATACATTGTTGTATGAAAGAAGGAAAAAGGACCATCTACTGTGTTACATATTATCAAAAATAAAAATTAGTTGAATCAAATTCCAGCCAAAGAACCAGGCCCTTTTGGTTTCCATAATTTTATATTAGCCTTGACTTAAGATTTTCTTCTATGTTTTGTTTCAAGTGTCTCCAAAGCTCCAATGGAGAAAATCCTTATCAAGTGGTTGAAGCATGAAATTAGGACTTGGGAATTCTGGCTTGCTCACTGACTGTTCTCTGTGTGATTGGGCAATCACTTAATAAGGCCAGATTTAATTGCTGACCACCCAAAATACCAGTTGAAGTCAGTCAGAACTATCAGTGCTTTAGCACCTGAAATCTCGCCTCTGAAAATGGGTATAATGTAATTATATCTGATTTACAAAAGTGATGGCATCAATTAATATTGTAAAACCTTTTGAGATCCTCTAATAATGTAAAAAGTAAAATTCTTACATATTTATTTTTATTTTGCAGACCAAAAAATGAAAAACTTAAATTGTTGCCTAATTTGATGTTCCTGATTGGATTGGGAAGCATTCATTTGTGCTTCCCCACCCACACGGTTCTTTCATTTTAGATTTATCTCTATTTGTCTCACTGAAAATGGAGAGGTTGGAATAGAACTACTTGAAACTGTAATGCAATGTGCAGTTTAGTAGTTCAGGTTTTTTCCTAAAAGGATCCTGCTTTCCTTGTTAGTTACTTTTTGTTAAGTATATTAATAAGAAATAAATATAGTCCTATTTTCTTGAAAAATAAAAATTCATCAAATGGGCCATGCTTCCAGCAACACTGTAGAAATCTTCATGGGGCAAAGTGTGTTACTAAATTTAATTAATCTCATATGAGCAATTTGATGCTGAATAATAGTGACCTAGTTCACATGGAATTTAAGTACCTTAACTTGCCAAATTCTTTCTGCTTATTTGATCAGTACCTGGTTACTATGTCTCTTAGCATTATGCGCATGTTTGCCAGCAAATTGAAGCCTGCAGTGGCCTTTGAGATAAAGAAATTGTTATTCTTTTGCAAACTTTGGCAGTGAAGGCAGTGTTATAATTTTGTTATGACTACGGTGCCTGGATTACTGCAGTTATATCCAATGTAAAATCACAAGTGACACTCATAACTAGGTATCCCTGAAACATCCAGAATAAACTCTAGTGGATCAGAAATCTCAGTAAACCCAAAGATCGTGGTACAAAGTAAGACTATTAAATAAAGTGTTGTTGTTTTTTAAATTAAATCACTGTGAAATGTCTCTTTGGCTGATTATAATACCCTTTAAAATATGCAGATTAATATAGACCAATATAATATTTCACCTTCCTATAGCACCTTTCATCATACAGGATCCCAAAGTACTTCACTCTTTATAGAACAGTATGCCAGTATTATACAGTAGGGTCCAAAACACTGTAGCTTATATTAGTGATTCTGTACTGAGAAATGGATAGGAGAGAAAAAGAAAAATACCCAGAGTGCTGCTGGTGCTCACGTGAAGGGCAAATCTCATCCCCATGCAGAAGGCCCTTAGAAGATTCTCTGCAGTCCAAACCACTGAGGCTTCATAAAGGAATTAACTTGGGGCTAAAGTGTGGAGGCCCCTGCAAGGTGAGGCAATACCATCCTAAATACAAATCTTAATATATTTCCACTTTTGTTTTACTTTGAGCATGAAAACAATGGGAAGGGGCAGCTGAGGGCTTGCATTTATGAAAGTCTGCTTAAAGGGCCAAATCCTGTCCATTTGAAGAAATAAGTAAATTCCACACAATGACATCTAAAAAAGGAGACCATATTCTGCTGATAGGCATCCCTCTAACTTCAATGGGAATTGCACATGCATAGCTGAAGCCATAGTTTGGCCCATAGTGTTCTCCTAAAAGCTAGCCAACTCTTTATCTTGCATGTTTTTCTCGTAACATACATCATTTTGCCTCCCAGAGGTGCCAGTGTTGTTTCATCTGGTGAAATTACAGTGATATTCAGCCTTATTGGGAATATCTTTGAAGTATAATTATAATTATTACTTTCTGCAGAAATACCTAGGTCCCAATGGATAATCTGAAATACAACTCCACAGGCTCACCTCCAGCCAAAAACATTACACATCAAAATAAGACCAAATGTTATTTGCTCCAATTCCAGCCATCGGTAGCCAGCTGTGCGTGTAGCTCACCCTTCTCATAAATAAGGTCTTGCCTGCACTGGAGATCTGTCCTTATTTCAGCCACCAGTGGCCAGCCACTGATATAGTTGGTCAGTTTCAGCAAGGGTAAGTGCCACTGGTGCAAATAGTGGCTTTGCTTGTCTCCATTGTAGGGGCTTTACACCAATTCACTTTTATTTGTGGCTGGCCACTAATGGCTGAAATCAGGACAGATCTCCAGTGTAGACAAGGCCCAGAAAGAGTACCCTGGGCTACACTGATTAGGGTCTGGCTTTGTATCTGTCAGGAATGCTATATGTATCACTTTAAGAAGTTTATATATACACACATATGAGAATATGTAGGAAATGTTTCTCTGTAATAGTACAAAGTTTTCCAGCATGTCTGGAATTGCCAAATAGCTCTGAGGATAAATCACATAATATTTGCCCTTCGATCACATGAGAAAACTTCACTTATGCAGCCCCTCCCAACTGAGTCTCAATACAAACAAGGTAATTTCTACTGCCATCTTCAGCAACAATAAAAACAAATCTGTAGGATTTTACTCGGCTGCTTGCCATTTTTATTGAAATTACATCTAGCAGCTAAATCTTTGTAAAGC
The DNA here is from genome assembly GCF_002925995.2 of Terrapene triunguis. NCBI lineage: Eukaryota > Metazoa > Chordata > Testudines > Emydidae > Terrapene > Terrapene triunguis. Next base: position 19,108,287 of record NW_020664435.1, on the reverse strand, counting down.
TGCAATTTCACTACTATTACTTTTTATTATTTGTATTAGGGCAGGTACTAGACACTATCCACATATGCAAGGACAAGCAGGCTTTTCCATCTTACTAGATTGGCTGCAAATATAATTTATAATAAATAAATACAGATTCCCAAATTTTCAGAGGGTAATACTGCTTGCTTAGGCAAGGTCCACGCACAAAAATTATGGCACTATAACTTTGCTGGTTTGGGGGGGAAAGAGGGGATTTTATTTATCTATTTATTTATACTTTATTTGACAAATATAACTATGCTGCTATAAGCCCTACTGTGGACGCATTATACCATTACGTCTTGTTGCACCACCTGAACCAGAGTAAGTTTTTCACAGATTTTTAAGGCCAGAAGGGAGCATTAGATCATCCAGTTCCAGTCTGACCTGTATAACATAGGCCATTAAATTTCACCCAGTTACCCCTATATTCAGCCCAATAGCTTGTCTCTGACCAATGCACATCTTCCAGAAAGGCATCCAGTCCTGATCTGAAGACCTCAAAAGATGAGGAATCCATCATTTCCCTGAGTAGATTGTTCCCGTGGTTAATTACTGTCACTGTTAAAAATGCCTTCTTCTTCGAGTGTTGTGGGTGCTCCACTCTAGGAGTACATCTACACTACTCGCCGGATCGGTGAGTAGTGATCGATCTATCGGGGATTGATTTATCGTGTCTAGTGTAGATGCGATAAATCGATCCCCGATCGCTCTGCCGTCGACTCTGGAACTCCACCATGGCAAGAGGCGGAAGCAGAGTTGAGGGGGGTGCGGCGGCGGCCATCGATCCCGCGCCGCAAGGACACGAAGTAAGTGATTCTAAGTCAATCTAAGATACGTCAACTTCAGCTACGCTATTCTCATAGCTGAAGTTGCATATCTTAGATCGATTCCCCCCCTCACCCTCCAGTGTAGACCAGGCCTAGGTGACGGTGCATCCTGGCTCCGTTGATCGGAGATCTTCGGTAGCAGTGCCTGGTCGGGACGCACGCGCTCAGTTTGTATCTCCCATCTCGTTGGAATCTTCCTGAGCGCATGCGTCCCGCACCCTCCTCAGTTCCTTCTCAACCATCCTCGGCTGAAGACGGGACTCGGGGCAATGCTGATCCTCTTCCCTGGTTAATGAAGGAAACAATTACAAAGAACATAGAAATGTTAGTAACATCCCAGTTGTTTCCCCTCCTTTAGAAAAGTTACTTAAAAAAAAAAAATTCTTCAAGTTTGTCTCCCGCTGAGACACTCTCCCCTGGCATTACTTGCGCAATAATGCCAGGGGCTTCAGGATTCAAGAAATGTGTTTCCTATCAGGACTTTATGCCAAGGTCCGATGGCCACTCAGCTTGTGTGAAGGGCCTCAGTGAGACACACGTCCCTGCCAAGTGTGTCCACTGCACGAGCCCAAAACCTGGTTGTGACAGGGACCTGTGGCTGAAAATGCTTCTCATGCAGAAATCCTTGCAGCCACCTCTGGAGACGGGCAATGGCAAACCCTCTCTCTCATGCTACCCAGCCAGGTCCGAACCAACCGGGAGCCCGGCTTCACCATCTCTGGAGCAGAGGCAAGAAGCTCTGCCGCTGCCTATGGAGCAGGGCACTAAACCCTCTTCCCTCTGGCTCCCCTGCCAGGTCAGAACCGACTGGGAGCCCGGCTTCACCCTCTGAGTGAAGAGGCAAGAAGCCCTAATGTCTCCTCTCAGAGACACTCAAGAGGGTAACGGATCTCCCGCAGGAGCTTTACCCTTGGTGCTGTCAGCGCCGAGAGCAAGCAACTCTGACTGCCCCTGCACTTTACAAACAACTCACACTGGGCTCAAAAGCGGGGACCCGACTTCCCGCAGTGGAAGCTCTACTCCGCACCAGTTCCCCGGCACCGACATGGACACGGTGCCGACAACGCGTTCCACCCCCACCGAGCTGCCTGCCACCCCCGGAGCAGATTCAGCCTTCCTGCTGGGCTCTCACAAACAGGGCCGCCCAGAGGGGGAGGTAAATGGGGCAATTTGCCCTGGGCCCGCAGGGGCCCCCACGAGAATATAGTATTCTATAATATTGCAACTTTTTTTTATGGAAGGGGCCCCTGAAATTACTTTGCCCCACGCCCTCTGAATCCTCTGGGCGGCCCTGCTTACAACCGGTTCTTGCAAAAGTGAAACTAAAATCACTCCAGGCTGCTGCTCAGACTTCAGGCTCTGCAGCACGCCAGCCTAGGGAGCAGCAACAATTCCTGCATCAGCAGCATATCTCTGTGGCCCCTAAGCCTGACTCTCCGCTCCTAGACAGGGAGCACTCACTGTTTGAACAGCAGCTCTCACCACCTGACCTGGCTACTTTCACTGATAGTGAGAAGGGCACACAGCAGGCAGAGTTCTCCCTGTCTGAGTCTCCCCCCCACACCAGAGGCATACACAGCCCAAGACATGGGGCATCATAAGAATCAGCCTCAGTTTCCCTACTTGGCCCCCAGTCAGGGGCGGCTCCAGGCACCAGTGCACCAAGCACGTGCCTGGGGCGGCAAGCCACGGGGGGCAGTCTGCCGGTCGCTGTGAGGGGGGCAGTCAGGCTGCGTTCAGCGGCATGCCTGCGGGAGGTCTGCTAGTCCCGTGGTTTCAGCGGCAATTCAGCGGTGGGTACGCCAAAGGCACGTTACCAGCGGACCTCCTGCAGGCATACCGCCTAAAGCCGCCTGACTGCCGTGCTTGGGGCGGCAAAAATATATAGAGCCGCCCCTGTCCCCAGTGGCTGGGACCCAACTTTTTCCTACCCTGTGCCCTGGCCTCAGTGATACCCGTGGTCGGTTCCTGCCACCGCTCCTCCTTGCACCCCTTCTACCAGACCACAAGCTTGTCCTACGCCTATATCCCCAGCTCTATCAACATCTAGAGCTCCTGAATGCCCTCCTGAAGACGTGGGCTATGAACCCTTCCCAGTTTTACCGGCTCCTGCCTCACCATCAGCCGCAGAAGTCGCCCTCATGCCTCCACCTCCACAAAACATGGACGACTTTAAGCGATTCAAGGAACTTTTTAAGAGAATGGCACTCAGCCAGGACATCCCTTTGGAGGAAGTCCAGGAGACACAACATAGGCTTCTCAAAATCCTCCAACCCTCTGCACCTTCAAAGATAGCACTACCCATCAACAAAGCTCTCCTAGAACCAGCTGGTACTCTCTGGCAGACCCCTGCCTCCATTCCAGCAACATGCAAGAAAGCTGAACATAAATACTACATGCCCACGAGGGACGTCGATTTCTCATTTTCCCACCCACAACCCAATTCTATTCTGGCGAATGCAGTGATGCAGAGAACAAAGCAGCCACACTACCGGCCCACTCCGCAGGACAAGGACCTCAAACCCTTAACCTCCTGGACCGCAAGGTTTATACCTCTTCTACTCTACAATTTAGAATTGCAAAGTATTCCGCCCTCCTTGCAAGCTATGACCATGACCACTACAACAAGCTCTTTCATTTGCCTCCCACATACCAGAGGACGGGAGAGCGGACTTCAAGTTAGTCCTCGTCGAAGGTGAATTGGTGTCTAGGACGGCACTACAAGCGTCCATGGACATGGCTGATCCAGCAGCCCGATGTGCCGGTCTTCCTGGCTCTCGGCAGCCGGTATCCCCAAAGATTTGCAGTCCAAAGTGGAGGATCTCCCCTTTGACAAAGATAAACTCTTTTCCACCAAAAAAAAAAAAAGATGAAGCCCTTCACACTATGAAGGACTCTAGAGCCACTTTGCGCACACTGGGCATATACCCATTCATCCCCAGGGGACCACGGTATCAACCTTATCAGAGGCCCAGCGCACAACAATATCACCGACCCCAGTCCAGACCATATGACACTGGGAAAACCACAACAGACCTCATAGGCACAGGCAAAACCAGGCGCAGCCAACTAGTTCCCACCATCAGGTAACAAACAATTTGGAAGTGCTGGTCAGGGGTTTGCTTGACCACCTTGACTCTGCCGCCTATTTGCCCATTTGGCTACCGCCTCCAGGCTTTCCACCATGTCTGGCAACAGATCACGCAGGACTGCTGGGTCCTGGAAATAGCTCAGTCAGGTTACTCCATCCATTTTCTATCTTCCCCACCCACCCTTTCCCCTTCCCCATCCCTCTTAGGGACCCCTCTCACGAGCACCTTCTCTGCGTGGAGGTGGCTCATCTTCTCCACCTAGGTGCAGTCAAACATGTACCGACGCAACATCAGGGGAAAGGAGTCTACTCCCACTACTTTCTAAGCCAAAAGAAAGGCGGGGCGTGGAGACCTATATTGAACCTACACCGACTGAACAAGTTTGTACGTGTACAAAAATTCAAGATGGTCACGTTGGACACAATAATACCCGCGCTGGAACAAGGGGACTGGTTCACAGTCCTCGCCCTACAAGACGCCTATTTCCATATATCCATTCATCCAACCCAGCAGACATAGTTTCCACATAACTCTGACTCTGCCACCGAACGTATTGGCCTCCCTACATTGGTGGACAAAACCAGAGAACCTATGCAGCAGTGTTCCCTTCTATCCACACTCCCCAGTACTCATGCTGACCACGGACACGTCCCAGATAGATTGAGGAGCAAACTTAGGCGACCACAAGGCACGGAGCCGCTGGTCCCTATTAGAGACGCATCTGCATATTGATCTCCTAGAACTCAGATCCATCAGGCAGGGAGGAGCACAATCTCACTCCCTATGCACAGCAGCCATTAAACTATGGAACTGGTGCATACGACATCACATAAAAGTCACCGCTTCCTACCTGCCCGCGTGTCACAACACTACTGCCAACACACTCAGCAGATACTTCTCCAAGGAACACGAATGGGAATTACATCCCACGATATTCCGACAGCTCTCCTCCCACTGGGGCACTCTGTCGATAGACCTGTTTGCCACTCCTCAAAACTGCAAATGCCATCTATTTTGCTCCAGGGCAGGACTCAGAAATGCATCTCTAGGGGATGCGTTCCTCATTCCTTGGAACAACTCCCTCATGTACGCTTAGGGTGACCAGACAGCAGATGTGAAAAATCAGGACGGGGGGGTGGGGGGAATAGGAGCCTATATAAGAAAAAGACCCAAAAATCAGGGCTGTACCTATAAAATCAGGACATCTGGTCACCCTATGTACACTTTTCCACCGATTCCACTCATACACAGGATTCTAAGCAACATCACAGAGGACAAGGCCCGGGTCATACTTATTGCCCCAGCTTGGCCCAAGCAGACATACTATCCTTACTTGCTACTCATGTCCATCCATCCTCCCTGGACTCTCCCTGACAGACCAGATCTCCTCTTCCAGAACTGTGGTTGGCTTCTTCATCTGCAGCTCTGGAAACTCCATCTGATGGCGTGGTTCCTTCATGGTTTCAATCCCATGAATTAGGCTGCTCGGAACAGGTCCAACACGTCCTCCTGCACAGTAGAAGGGACTCCACTCCTAACACTTACCTGCAAAAGTGAAAATGCTTCTCCATCTGGTGCTTCCACAGATGCCTAATACCCCAGACTGCAACCCTCTCTGACATCTTAGACTATCTTTTCGAACTAAAACAGGACGGGCTTTCGCTCACTTCTATCAGAGCACACCTCGCGGCCCTTACCATCTTCCATGACACTCTGGACAGCTATTCACTTTCGCCCACCCCACAATCCAATGCTTCCTCTCGGGCTTGCAAAATCTCTACCCTGAGATTCATTCACCAGTAGCCTCCTGGAGTCTCTACCTAGTTCTCCGCGCTCTTCTGAAACCCCCTTTCGAGCCCCTGGCCACCTCATCCCTGCTCCACATGTCCATGAAAGTGGCTTTCTTGGTTGCCATAATGTCAACAAGAAGGGTTGGTGAAATAAGCACCCTGATGGCCTATCCTCCTACAGTAACTCCTCACTTAAAGTCTAATCACTTATCTTAATTGGAACTGGAAAGGGACTTTTAGCTGCATCCACCGTATTTTTTTTATTAAACATAATACTGAAGACTTGTTAATCTACTGCCTTGTTTCAAAAAGCTGACTTATAAATGCTGAAAATTAGCTAATGGACTCTTAGACCTAAGCGACTAACTTGGAAAACATAATGAGAAATGGAACTACAATACAGTAACTCCTCACTTAAAGTCGTCCCGGTTAACATTGTTTCGTTGTTACGTTGCTGATCAATTAGGGAACATGTTTGTTTAAACTTGTGCAATGCTCCCTTCTAACGTCGTTTGGCAGCCGCCTTCTTTGTCCACTGCTTGCAGGAAGAGCAGCCCATTGCAGCTAGCTGGTGGGGGCTTGTAACCAGGTGGACCGGCAGCTCCCCTAGCAGCTCCCCTAAGTTCCCTGTGCTGCAGCCACCCAGCAGGTTATCAATTGGCAGTTCAGCTGTCCCTCTCCCCACTGCCATGTGCTGCTCCTGCCCTCTGCCTTGGAGCTGCTCCCAGTGACTCCTGCTTGCTGTGAAGGGGGAGTAAAGGGGGGAGGTAATATCAGGGTGTCCCCCTCCCCCCTGCTCCTGCACCCCACTTACCCCTTCTCTATATAGAGCAGGGAGGGGACATGGAGGGAGAGAGACAGAGAGAGCTTGGGGCAGCAGCTGCTGTCTCAACTTCCTGATCCACTTAAAAAGACAATGCACTTAAGAGTGGGTCAGCTTACTTAGAGGAGCAGTGTGCATCTCTCTCTCTCTCCCCCACACAAGGTGTGTGTCTGTCTCTATCTGCTATGCTGTCTCCCCTCCCTCGTATTCGTGCTGCCTTGTGTGAGAAGCTACATTAACAACAATGTGTTAACCCTTGAGGGCTCAGCCGAGTGCTAGTTCATCATTTAGCAGCAAGGAATTCCCTGGGAAATATCCCTCCCTCTTCCACCCTCTAACTTCACCACCTCAAACAAGCTTCACAGCCATCATAGCTGTGAATAGTATTAAATTGTTTAAAACATATACTGTGTGTATATCTATATAATATATATTTTTTTCTCTGGTGAAAAACTAACCCCCCCTATTTACATTAATTCTTATAGGCAAATTGGATTCGCTTAACATTGTTTCACTTAAAGTCGCATTTTTCAAGAACATAACTACAACATTAAGCAAGGAGTTACTGTACACCATTTTCTCTAAACACACGCTTACTATACGAACCTGCCCCAAATTCCTCCCCAAGGTGGTGTCTACCTTCCACCTTAACCAGTCAATACACTTACCTGTATTCCATCCCAAGCCTCACACGACTTCACAGGAAGCTGCATTACATATCCTCGACGTCCGACAGGCTCTTGCATTCTATCTTGACAGAACTAAACCATTTCATGAATCCCCTAGGCTATTTGTTTCTACTACCAAGAGATCAAAAGGTGACGCTATCTCTAAGCAAACACTCTCCAAGTGGATCTCAGTCTGCATCAGATACTGCTATCAGACCCAGAATGTTCAACCACCAGAGCGTGTTAGGACTCATTTTACTAGAGCAATGTCAACATCCATTGCCTTCCTCCACAATGTATCTGTTACAGACATATGCAAGGCAGCCACGTGAACATCTGACCACACATTTGCCAAACATTATGATATCACGGGATAACACGGCAGACACCATAGTCAGCCATATGGTACTGTCTACCGTTGTCCCTCACACAACTCCAAAATCCCACCAGCCATAGTGGGTACTGCTTCACATTCACCTAGAGTGGAGCACCCACAGGGACAGCACTCGAAGAAGAAGAGAAAGTTACTCACCTTGCAGTAACTGAGGTTCTTCGAGATGTATGTCCCTGTGGGTGCTCCACTCCCTGCCCTTCTCCCCTCTACTTTGGAATACTAGTATGATTTCTCCACGGTAGAGAAGGAACTGAGGAGGGTGCAGGACGCACGCGCTCAGGAAGATTCCAACGAGATGGGAGATTCCAACTGAGTGTGTGTGTCCCAACCAGGCACTGCTACCGAATATCTCCGATCAACGGTGCCGGGACGCACCGTCACCTAGAGTGGAGCACCCACAGGGACACACATCTCGAAGAACCTCAGTTACTGCAAGGTGAGTAACTTTCTCTTTCTAACTTGAATTTGTCTGCACTTTTTAGTGGTGTAATTCCATCTGCACTAGATGGGGAGGTTGTACCATATCACCATGGTTAAAGCACCAAAACTTTCTAGTGTAGACAAGGCCTAAAAAAGTCTATTTTCTCCGCTATCTGCACTTAAATCTGCATATACCAATGGGAGAATTTAAAAATCAAACTTTATATTCAGAATGATGTTATTTTAACTATTTTTATTTGACTTGTCTATGTCCTGCTCGATTTTTATGCAAACTCGTGTGTGTGTTACATTAAAAGAACATGTTAGTTTTATATATATATATATATATATATATATATATATATATAAACTTGTTCTTATATATATAAGAAGTTCTCAGCCTAAAGAAACCCAAAGCACTTTTACAAATTATAAGCCAAATTCTGCTCTCTGTGACACTGTTAATTTATAGCAGTGGTTTACAACCTTTTTTCATTTGCAGACCTCTAAACAATTTCAAATGGAGGTGTAGACCCCTTTGGAAATTTTAGACATAGTCTTCGGAGCCACAGGGGTCTGCAGACAACAGGTTGGAAACCACTGATCTATAGCAACACTGTTGTCTTTAGCTGAGTTATGCCTGGATATAATACCTGTGTCAGGGTTTTTTTGTTTGGCTTTTTTTTTCCTTTGTTTTCATTTTTTGGTTTATTTTAACATAAATTATTTCACCCCTACTCAAATGCAGATGTTTATATATTGGACTGCAACAGCTGTTTATGCATAGTAACACTACACAACACTTCAGGACAGGATGATATGAAGAATGGCTTATCCAGTTGAAACTGCAAATGGAATTTAAGTAGCTAGAATGTAATTACACATAGTGAAATGTAGGGAGTACACTGGGCTTAACAACTCTGATGTTGAGAAAACTGATATTGACTCTTTAATGAGCACAAGTGGTAAGGGCCATAGCTTTTCATCTCATCAGCACAGTGTCCCCTCCTGCTCTGCTAGTGGGACATTTTGTGTAATAGTACTGACTCACAGGGAAGAATGCCACCTACACTAACATCACTTTCTACTGAATGATGGATTTTCTTGGTGGCTTCTCATTGAGGTGTTAAACAGGACCGACCCCATTAAGATCTCGGGAGGTCACAATCCAGGATGGTATGGCTGTAGGCCATAACTAACATGCACTGAGCAGACTCGGAAAAAACAGTTTAGTTTTTCCATGTAGAAACCTTGGGCCAGACACAATAGAAACCAGAACTGCGTATGTGTTGCCCAAGGTCATAGAAAAATGATTTTTTTTTCATGGCTTCTGCAACATTGCTTGAACTATTGTAGTATAGAAGTAACATCTTGCTTATTGAAATGGAATTGTAAGGGGCAAACCCTTCTCTCATAAAATTCAGAGGTGAAAGCAACTGCACCTGTGTAATTGGGAGGAAGTTTTGGGCCTTTAGTTGCTGATTGATGGTTTATTAAAAAAAAATTCATTCTGGCAGAGAAAAGTATAAGTACAAGAAAATTTAATCCATTGTACAACATTTTACTCTATTTAATCATCAAATTACAGGATAAAATCTACCTTTAATATTAAATGTAAGACTCCAACACAGGAGTTCTTCTTCAAGTGATTGCTCATATCATTTCCAGTTAGGTGTGTGTGCATGCCGC
>NW_020664435.1:19063489-19073560 GCF_002925995.2 Terrapene triunguis | reverse complement strand
CTGCTGGTGACTTCCGGGAATTAGCTCGTTCCAGCTCAGGAACGCCCATTCCTCATTATGTTTTCCAAGTTAGTCGCTTAAGTCTAACAGTCCATTAGCTAATAGTCAGGATTTATAAATTAGCTTTTTGAAACTAGGGGGTAGTTTAGCAAGTCTTCAGTATTATGTTTAATAAAAAATAATATGGTGGATGCAGCTAAAAGTCCCTTTCCAGTTCCAATTAAGTTAAAGTGATTAGAAAAAAAAATTGGGAACTGGATTTTTTCCCCAAGTTCTTTTTAGTTTTTGTCTATCTAGAAATATTTCAGTCTCAATTACTCTATCTAATGCTCTCCTCATTTCTCATTACGATAACCAGGGAGGGAGGCAACGCTACTAGACAAACAAATTTACATTAAGGGTAGTCATGGAAAGTGTTTACATTATTCACAGCTGACCTGACATAACTCAGTCATAATCTCATGCTCTATGACCTACTTCAGGAAGTTTTATATCAGTATTTCTAAAACTGATTGGTGATTCTCCTGCTCCTGTGTTGATAGCATATAGTTTGACAGAAAAGAGGAAAGGCTAGGCAAACAAACTACAGAAAGGAAATAACCTTTCATACACTATACTTTTGTTGGTTTGCTGGTACGATACAGAGACAATAAAAGTTCTTCTTCGAGTGATTGCTCATGTGTATTCCACAGTAGTTGTGCGTGCTCGCCACGTGCACTGGTTCCGGAAGTTTTTCCCCTAGCAGTACCTGTAGTGGGGGAGCGCCCCCTGCGACCCCTGGAGTGGCACCTGCCTGGCGCGGTTTAAGGGGAGCTGTGCGCTCCCCCCACCCTCAGTTCCTTCTTGCCGCCAGTGAAGGTGCGTCGGAACTGCTCATCTCCAGCCTTGCTACAGCTTGTCCCCAGAACTGTTCGTTCAGTAGTACCTGTAGTCAGTTTAGCTTTCAGTGAAGTTTAGTAAGTTAGTGAGCCCGGGCCGGGGCATGCCCCGTGCCCCGGGATTTAAGTCGTGCGGCTCCTCTAGACGTTCTATGCCAAGGAGTGACCCGCACACAGACTGTCTGTGCTGTTTGGGAGAAATCCATATCAGCGAAAGGTGTAAGATTTGCAAGTCGTTCAAGCCCCGGATTAAAAAAGAAAGGGACATTAGACATCCTGATGGAGTCGGCGCTGGACCCGACCCTGCATGCCACTCCGATCCGGTACCCGGCACCGCGGCGTCGGTGCATGGAGACCTCCGGTACCTTCGACTAGTCAGCACTGCTCCCCTTCCACGGGGCATGCCAAGAGGACCGGAAAGACTCCCTCCTTGCAACAGCACTGAGGGAAGTCTGGAACAGAGACTAGACCTATGTCGGGTAGTCCTCGGTCCCCATTGGGCCCTAGGCCTCCGACTCACGTGGAGAGAGTAGCCCGGCCACTTCGGAGCAGGCCTCTCTGGATGTCTGGATGCCATCTACGCCCGAAGCCCTCCAGGCGGCTAAGGACGTCATGTCCATGCCGGTGCCCGGAGCGCCACCGATGTCGGCCCCACGCTCCAGAGGCAAGCCGCCGCTTGGATCGCCGCAGTCACTGCCGACCCGATACCGGTCTCGGTTGAGGGAACGTTCCTGACACCGCTTGCTGCCCAGGGACCGTTCAGGGCTCAGTCCTTGTGGATCGCCCTTGACGCCGGCCAGACTGTCCTCCACTCACCGTTCCTACATGGCAAAGTGGTTTCATTTTGCTAGGTGGGCAAAGGACCAAGGTGTATCCCCAACGGCCACCCCGATCCAACTTATCCTTGATTACCTCCTCCGCCTGAGGGCCCAGAGCCCGCTGCCAGAGTTGTCTAGAAAGAAGGAACTGAGGGTGGGGGGGAGCACGCAGCTCCCCTTATACCATGCCAAGCAGGTGCCACTCCAGAGGCTGGGGGGGCACTCCCCCACTATGGGTACTGCTAGGGGAAAAACTTCCGGCACAGGTGCACATGGCGAGCATGCACACCTGCTGTGGAATAGACATGAGCAAGACATCTCGAAGAACACCAGTTAAGGAAAAGGTAACTGTCTTTTTCCAACAGGTATCCCTTCTCTGAGGAGCATAATATATAATATAAGAAAAGACACTATGTATAGGATAACAAACAGTAGAAGATGAAGGGGCAAGGAAAGATGAGGATTACAAAAGTAAGATCACATGGGTACTCCATTTAGTTAGATGCACATCTTGGTGTTTGAATTCAAAGGTGGCTTTTAAAGACAACACTCAGTATTTGTTATAATTGACTCATGTATTGGGGGATCATTCATTCATTGTTCATTTACAAAACCTTTTCAGTTCACCCTTAAAAGGCCCGGGGTGCTCCAACTGTGCTGACTGGGAAGGAAAGAGACATTGCCCTAAAATTAAAATAAAATGCCTGTGTTTGAAAAAGGGATGGTAGTGAAGACATCACAATCTCATGCATCTCAAGTTGTCTAGAATCAACCCAAATCAAATGGGCAAAGTATGAGAAATCACCTTAGTATTTGGCAAGAAAAGACATCACTGTTAGCAAAACCTCTATGCTTGAAAGAAATATCATGGATTTTACAGGAAAGCAGGTTATCCTTTATTTGGATGAGTATAAAAAGTCCTAGTTTGTCTTAATTTTGTGCCCTGCCCAAGTAAATTTTAATAAGTATTTTGGGTATACTATAAAATATTAAACTTCACACTCTCACACCTTGGAAGTATTTGAAATAATTAATTGAATGTGAGGAACGTGTTGCTATTTAGATTAGTAAGCCTGGCTAATCCATATCCTACTTAAATGTCTCTAATTTATAATGTCCATTCTTACTTGTCCATAAATAATTTTCTTTGAACTGGTTTGCATGTAATTTGCACCCACATTCTCCCCATTTTTGTTTAATATTTATTTAACTATTCCTTTGTGCCACTGAAATTTGAAGACATGTTGTTAAACCTCGCAACAGAATTCTGTCACACCTACTGACAATACACCAGTCTTTCCTGAGATGTCATTTATTATGTTAGTGCCAAATATACTATGCGCTGTACAACACAGAGAGAAAGACATTGTCCCTTCTCTGAGGAGCATAAAATATAATATAAGAACAGACACCATGTATAGGATAACAAACAGTAGAAGGTGAAGGGGCAAGGAAAGATGAGGATTACAACAATAAGATCACACAGGTACTCCATTTAGTTACATGAAGATCTTGGTGTTTGAATTCAAAGGTGGCTTTTAAAGACAATATTCAGTATTTGTTATAATTGACTCATGTATTGAGGGATCATTCTATCATTGTTCATTTACAAAACCTTTTCAGTTCACCCTTAAAAGGCCCCGGGTGCTCCAACTGTGCTGACTGGGAAGGAAAGAGACATTGCCTAAATTAAAATAAAATGCCTGTGTTTGAAAAAGAGATGGTAGTGAAGTCATCAGAATCTCATTCATCTCAAGTTGTCTAGAATCAACCCAAATCAAATGAGCAAAGTATGACAAACTGTATTTAGTATTATGTGAAGCATGCTTTATCTTAGAGAAATAATGGTTTAGATTTTAAAATAATATATATTGTTCTATTAACACACATTGAATCCCATAGATTTAGTTAACAGTTAATTAAGGCCCCCGATTTAATTCCCCTTTAAGTCTGGGCATCTTTCCATTGGTTTTGATGGGAGTTGGATTGGGTCCCAAAAGAAGGTATGTTTTCAGAGTGAGCGTTAAATGAAGGAAACTGGATTGCTGATGCTATGACTTACGACTTTCTGCCTAACATAATATTTTTCCAGTTAACACTCCTGCTCAGTAAATACCATGAGATAGATTTTCAAAAGCAGCTAAAAGATTTGTTTCAGAGTAGCAGCCGTGTTAGTCTGTATCCGCAAAAAGAACAGGAGTACTTGTGGCACCTTAGAGACTAACAAATTTAGTCCGAAGAAGTGGGTTGTAGCCCACGAAAGCTTATGCTCTAATAAATTTGTTAGTCTCTAAGGTGCCACAAGTACTCCTGTTCTTTTTTCTAAAGGATTTGGAAACCCAGGTGCTTTTGAATATCTCCTCCACAGTTTTTATTAACCAGGAGTAACTGTGTGGGACTTTGAATCGGACTTAGGCTCCTGCATTGCTTAGATGTTTTTGAAAATTTTACCAAGTCCCAGTGGAACTTGAGCTCCTACATTTCCTATTTTTTTTGAAAATCTCCCCATGTAGTTTAGTGAGCACCTGGGTGAGCAGGAACCCAGCTATGCTCTGGTTGCAGAGATGGGGCAAGGCTGGGACAACCAGAGAATACTCAGCATCAGGACATCTTCACTGCTACCTTGGACAGTGTCTGGGTGGCCTTCTAACATCATCCCCATGAGCAACAATGGCTCTGTGTGATTTATGAGATGGCAAGGCCTACTAAGCTTAGTTTCGAACCATTGCAGCCTGGCTGCCCAGGTATTGAATGGGGCTTGGGGAAAAGATTAGGTAGGTTGATGGAGTGATTTAGGTGAAAATCAGAGGCAAGTTTTATAGGGACCGAGGGTATGAAAGAAGGACGGAACATCACATTGTGTGGTCAGCAATGACATCATAGATCTCGCAGATTCTCTAAACTGATATGTTTATTAATAATTATGTATTCAGTGAGACATGGTGCAGGAAGTATGCTCTGTTCACTGGTAGGAAGTATGGTCAAGCAGTTAGGGCATAAGCCTGGACCTCTACAGACAGGGATTCAATTCTCTGCTCCACCACAAACTTCCTGTCTCACCTTGGGCAAGTCACTTGGTCTCCCTGTGCTGCTGTTCCCCCTCTGTAAAATATGGATGACAGCACTTCCCCACCTCACAGGTGCATTGTGAGGATAAATGAATTACACTCATAGACTTTAAGGCTAGAAGGACACATCATGATCATCTAGTATGACCTCCCGCACGCTACAGGCTACAGAACCTCACCCACCCATTCCTGTAATAGACCCCGAACCTCTGATCAGTTACTGAAATCATAATTTAAAGACTTTGAGTTACAGAGAATTCACCATTTACACTAGTTTAAACCTGCAAGTGACCCATGCCCCAGGCTGCAGAGGAAGGCAAAAAACCGTAGAGTCTCTGCCAATCTGATTCAGGGGGAAATTCCTTCCTGACCCCAAATATGGCCATCAGTTAGACCCTGAGCATGTGGGCAAGACCCAGCAGCCAGACACCTGGGAAAGAATTCTCTGTAGTAACTCAGAGCTCTCCCCATCTAGTGTCCCATCACTAGCCGTTGGAGATATTTGCTGCTAGCAGTCGCAAATCGGCTACATGCCATTGTAGGCCGTCTCATACTATCCCCATTAAAGACTATGAGTGATCAGATGTAATGGTACATTGTATGTACCTTAGATTGTGACAATGGCTCAGTAGTTCTGCATATGAGTGAAAGGAAAGCAATGTTGCTGTCCCGCATTTCTAACTGGCTGTAACCAAAAGCCTTTCAAAGCAACTACAGGCTGGAGTTGAAGAACAATGGCATTCATTGGAGGCAGGTTATCAGTGAGGTCTGTACACACCTCTCTAGCATATCTCATTGGCTTTATGTAATGTATTGAGCCTACAGGTCTCACCCAATGAAGTTTCTCTTTTTTTTTGCCTTTCTAGAGTCATATGTCCTTGCAGGTAAAACTCTCAGAGATGTAAATGCAAGAAAATTCCTATCAGTTAGAGAGCTTGATTCACTTTTGTATTAGTCCAGTTTACACAGGTCTAACCCAGTAAAGCATTTTGAGACCTCTGCTCCATGGTATTTTATGTGTATTTGCTACAAAACTGCACCATGTGGCGGTATCCCCTGCCCACCCACCCCTCTGCCCCCACACACAGCGGAAGGCAGAACAGTTGAGTCTGACCCTTCAGGAGAATTATCTTTACCTGGCTGAAATGATTTATCTTTTCGCCTGCCACACCAGAATGTTTAGATAAAGTGCCATGTAAAGCGTTGTCTATAGTGTTCTGTCTGTAGTGTCATGTTGTCAGTAGTGTTGTCTCTATTGTTTCCTGGCTCTGACTGCGATGCAGGATAGTGTTTGCAAAACACTATGAAACCAAGGACAAAGAGTCCTGTGGCACCTTTGTCACTTTTTACAGATCTAGACTAACATGGCTACCCATCTGATACTTGACACTATGAAACCAATTGCTCTTGGAAATGAATTGCTCAAACAGTCTGTGTGGTGAATGCCAATGGTACGATGCCTACGGTAGCTGTGTCTCATTAGGCACAAGTAATGACTGTGCACATGAAAAGCTGATGGTAAGGGCATGAATATTTGAAGATGACAGCACATTTACTCTTTGCTGGAATATTTAATTTTCATTTCCTCGCTGGAGCTGTGCCTATCTGATGTTACTTCATTTTTGCTCGCCATTTGATGTCACAGTAACATCATTTTTCGTCCTTTTTAGTATTGTAGTTCCATTTCTCATTATGTTTTCCATGTTAGTCACTTAGGTCTAACAGTCCATTAGCTAATAGTCAGGATTTATAAGTCAGCTTTTTGAAACAAGGGGGTAGTTTAGCAACTCTTCAGTATTATATTTAATAAAAAATAATACGGTGGATGCAGCTAAAAGTCCCTTTCCAGTTCCAATTAAGTTAAAGTGATTAGAAAAAAATTGGAAAAAAATCCAGCTCCCAAAGTTCTTTTTAGTGTTTGTTTATCTAGAAATATTTCAGTCTCAATTACTGTACCTAATGCACTCCTTGTTTCTCATTACGATAACCAGGGAGGGAGGCAACGCTACTAGACAAACACATTTACATTAAGGTAGTCATAGAAAGTGTTTACATCATTCACAACTGACCTGACATAACTCAGCCATAATCTCATGCTCGATGATCTACTTCAGGAAGTTTTATATAAGTATTTCCAAAACTGATTGATGATTCTCCTCCTCCTGTACTGATAGCATATAGTTTGACAGAAAATAGGAAGGGCAAAGCAAACAAACTACAGAGCATTAAAAACATGTGTAATCTTATAGTAAATAACCTTTCATACGCTATACAAGGCGTAACCTTTTGTTGGTTTGCTGGTATGATAAAGAGACAGGCATCCCTTCTCTGACAACAATATTAGACTGTTATGCTTTAGAAAGTGGATTGGAGGTCTGTTTTCATACAATGAAATATTGAGCGCACCAACTGTTCTGCCCTTGGTATTTCATGTTTGCTCTGCCCAGCACTGTTGGTATTTCATGTTAAGGATTTTATAATTAAAGGTATGCTCACCCTCAGTCATTGCAGGGCTAAAAAACAAAAAGTGGTTTAGCATTCCTCTCTTCACCCTGGTCCACTCTGGGCGGCGGGGGACGTAGTTGCAGGTGGGTATACCCCAGTCGTAATAGTGTGGGGCAATAAAAAACAAAACGTAAAAATCCCCATTCCAAGCGAAAAAAAAAATGCCCGGTGCATACACCCTCAGCCATAGCATAAAAGAAGAACTTAGGGTTTCTCGCTCTGCCCGGGAAGGGTAGTAGGCTGAGTAATACAGGGGAAGGCTTAGCGTTTCTCCCTCTGGTGCAGGCTGGGTTAACATTGTAAGCCCCGGTGCTGGCGTGGGCAGCGTAAAATCTCAAGTAACTAAAAAAACCTTAAAAGTTGTACTAACAAATTGTGACCACATGTTCAGGAAACAGAAGGGTACAACTGCGGACTCAAAAGTCCCGCAGTCGTGGGTGATGGCATCAACAATGGGTTCGAGGCTGGACGGACGGGCATTAGGGTGCTCGGACACGGGAGTCCCGCTGCCTGGCCCGCTGGTGTCACGGGAGGCTGGTGGACTTGATGCCCATGCCATGGAAGGGGTGACAAGAAGGGACGTGACTCTGTTGCCTCTTTCAAAGGAGGGGTAAGAACCTCACCAAGGTGGGATACAATCCCTGGGGTTCCGTGGCAAAGCTTCAAAAAAGTGTGCATACTTGGCAAAATTAGTTAAACCTGTATGCCAAGTATGAGAGACAGAATGGTAAAAACTTAGGGGCAGCTATGGGATTGATGTAAACTGCAGCGGCTATGTGGTACCAAATGTTTTCAAAATAAAAAAAAAGTTGGGGAAAAGGGCAGAAGTGTGTACCCGGCAGCTAGTAAAAATTAAGCAACTAAAAGTGCAAATTACTAACCAGGCGGCAACCCAAGCCTGTGCCCATGAAAAGGGACAGTTCAACAACAACAAGAATGCAAAATTGGCCCGAAACAAGCAGGCAGGCAACAACAACAACAAAAAATTAAAAACAGTTTGGAAGCCCTGAAGGCATAGTGGCAGGAGTAAGGAAAGGAGTAAGTGCAGACATGGAAAATTCAAATCCCTAAAATAGTACTTAAAATGGTAAAATCTAAGTTAAGTAAGGTATCATTTTAAAATATAAGCAAGTAATTATAAAAAAAAGTAATAAGTGAACTCTGCAAAGGCTAAAAAAAAATAAGCAGTGAAACTTTGTAAAAATATTTTTAAAAAAGTGTTATAAAAAAATTCTTGGTTTGTTTGCAGCCATTCTGAAGAAAAATGGGCCTTTTAAAAAAAAATGTCTGTAAATAATGCAGGCAAAAAAACTCCAACTAAAATAATTTAACTATAAACAATTCAGTCAGATTTGCTAAAAAAATATAAAGGGGGTTCTATTAAAACTTAAGTTCCCCAAATATATAAAAAATGTAATCTATATACAGGTATATAAAAACAAAACAGTGTAAAAAATGTGCATTTTCCCCAGAACATGTGCAGTGTATATTGTAGAAGGGGTAAAAAAAATTGCAAACATACCATGCTACATAATTAAAATCCTATTCGGGCTCCAAAGAAAGCCACAATAGGTTGTGTTTTCTTTTTCAAAATTTTGTAGGTTTTAAAAGCAAAAGTTAAAAGTAATCAAAACTCTGGTAAAAGTTAATTGTATCCCTTTTAAAACAAAGTCTCTAAGATGCTAATGGCTTTGAATCCAAAAGCAAGCCAAAAAGCGTCTGGATTAATGCAAATTACGTAACTAATAAAGGTAAAAACTATTAAAACCTGGCCTGCCTATAAAACAAACACAAAAAAATATGGGGGTAATTCCTCTGTTTTGCCTGCACGTGTATTTATAAAAAATATATATATTAAGCAATAATCTGCCACCCTCCAAAGGGTTAAAAACATGTTCTTTTTGTCTTTCAAAAATATAAAAAAAAGCTAATACCAGGAAAAAAGCAAGCCAAAATACCATAAATCTATAGTCACAATAAAAATTGTGTTTTGTGTTCTATGTTTTGTCTTGTGGTGTTTGTCTTGTTGCTAGCACTATTGTGTAATAAAAAAAAACTGCAAAAAAACATCTCAGGTAGTAAACACCATATTAGGGGAAATTGGTTTTAAAGCAAAAATTATAAATACTGTATACCTAAAGGTAATTAAAAATAAATTAAGCTCTCTGTCCCAGCTACAAAACAGCCTAATACAAAAACAAATAAAAATAAAAAATCATACTGCTATAGCTATAAAATGTACTAACATGGAAATACTTGCTTTGTCCACCTTAAAACACAAAATGTTTTGGGTAATATCAAAAAATACTAAGGTTTTAATACACTTGCTAAAGCAAAAACACTCTCTAATACTTATCAATACTGATAAATGCAGTGTGTTTCTAGCATAGTATGGCCAAACCTTTTAATTAAAAAAATTGTTATTAAAAACGCATAACCAACAAGCTCTAAAAGCAAAAATATTAAAAGTTAGCCCACTCCTTATATGGCACATAAAATCCTTCTGGCTACTCCAGACCTCGAGCCAGTCGGCTGGGGAGGGAGGGAAGCTATTGAACACCAGAGGTTGTACCAAGTAAACTCCTCAAAAGTGGGTGTGCTTGTCCTTGCCTGTTGCTCTAAAGCCCTGTAGTAAAAACATTTTACTAAAATCCTGTATATAAAATAAATTAAATAATAAAACCAAAGTATAACGGGCAATGTGTCTGTGTTAATTCCTAAAAAAAAGTGTTAAAAAAATAAAAGTGTTAGCAACCCAGAAGACTGGAAAAGGGCAAATATAGTGCCCATCTATAAATAGGG
>NW_020664435.1:19014389-19063089 GCF_002925995.2 Terrapene triunguis | reverse complement strand
ACTCGATGACCTCTCGAGGTCCCTTCCAGTCCTAGAATCTATGAAAAAAAAACCCGCTAGCAAACAAATGTAAATGTAATGTAAATACTGTGCTTACCAATAATCACATTTACTGTTTGCCACAACCAAAAAAGTATCCGCTTTGCCCAGTTAAAAAAAAAGCTATGTAAAACCCGCAAAGCCGTAAAGGCCGCTTTAAATTTAAAAAAGGCCAAGTGTAAAAAAATCATCATTAAAAACATCTAAAAATGGCAAATTAAAAACAAAGTAATGTTGCAAAAGCTAAAAAAGGCAGCCCACACTCTGAACACTAAGAGGGTGGGTCTGTACCCCATTGTAAATCGTATCTTCCTGGTAGTGTACCAACTTCAGCTACCAGGTAAACTAAAATGGGTGCATGCCAATCAGCTCAAAACATATGCTTCTCCCTAGGTTTCCGGTCATGGCGTCGTGGGCCTCGGTTGTGGACCTGCCATCTGCCTGGACTATCCGGGTCTCCATCTGCTCATGGGATTATCTGGATAATTATAATTATGAGGAGGGAAAGTACCTCCAAAGCCTCTCCCTGGTTCAAGCAAGTGATGGGGCCCAAGCCACAGTGTGGCATAAGGCTGGAGGGGAGGAGCCATAAAAGCAATGCATAGTCCAAATAAACACAGCAGGGCCACAGCAAAATACCTGGTGGGTGGCCCCGGACCTCCCATGGACCCCCAAGGGGCAGACTCTGTTCCTCATGTGGTGGTCTGAAGTGAAATAAAAGGCCCTTTGGTGGGCAATAGCAAGTATTAATCCCTAAATGCAATATCATTGTTGTAACCTCCTAAACCAGGCAAACAACATCCATAACAGAAGCCAGGGTTGGCTGTAACAGGACAACTAATGGCTTAAAAAGTTTTTGTGTGTGTCTCAGTTTCCCCAATAGGTGCATTTACGTTGTCCTTTTTCTTTCCTTTGCTTTGTTAACAGAACAGGCAGTAATAACGAAAGCCCAGGAACACCCCAAACAAGAGTGGTAAAATTGCTCCTGCTGCTTCAAGCCTTCAAAATCCTTCATTGTAATACAATGTATATATGGTACCATATTTTTATAAAATTCCTTGGGTTTCCGATGTTTTTGTCTTCCTTTGTTAATTTTACCATTATCCAAAATTGGCCATGATATAAAAGAAGGTCTATTGTCCATTGGCAAGAGGGCAGTTGCAGCGCATCATCCTAGAAGTGTGGCACCGTGTATTACCTGGGCAACACCTGGCAGCTATGGCCTATAAAGCCCCCTCAAATAATGTGTAAAAGAAAAAGCAATGCCAGGCCGCTTTTATGAGGTGGGTCGACACATCTGCTGAAAAGGGGAGGCATCGGGATACGCCCCCACTAAGGCACATATGTTTAACAATACCGCTGCATGTGTCTGAAGGACCACCTACTGCAGGGTGCCCCTTGATTTGCTGTTACACTCTCAGGTGCAAAATTTTTCGGTGCATTGGCCCGCAATTATGCCAAGTAAGGTTAATATTTCTAACTATATTGTGTTTAATATTTCATGGATTACGCCCAAAGTTTTTCTCCCATTGACGCACATCCAGGAGCAACTCACCGTATTCCAGACAAATGCCTCCTCCTTTACAGAGTTGCAGCACATCTTCAATGTGGAGAAAGCTGCCTTTGCCACCGCCATTCGGATGGGGCATCTATGTCAACAAGGGAATGTGTTATGCTATGTTACTAATAAAGCCAGAAGCCATTACTGGCTTGTGTGTGCAATTGTTGCTGCCCTAATAATTCTGTTTGGGTTATATTGCTGCTTGTGTAGGAGGCCAACAGTAACACTGGCCACGGTGTCGAAGGGAGGGTGGAAACCTAAGTGGTGACCCCTCAATACAGAATGTTGGTTTGGGGTCAAGGGGGGAATGTCACAATAAAATTGCCCCCCCAGGGCATTGTATATTGCTAATGCTTTTACATGCATTGGAAAGGATTTTGGGAAGGTTTGGAGGTGTGAGTGTGGAGTGAAAGATTCCTTTGCAGGTTGCGAGAGGCCGAAGGGGGAGGAAAGGAGTAAGGAACGGGTTAACTTGATGATTCAGCTAGGCTCGAAGATAAGGAGTGAAATTGCCGCTCAAGGCCAATGCACACAAACAAGCTCCCTGCTGCCAAACAGCCAAAAACCTGTGGGAAAGGAGAACTGAACAAAACAGACCTGTAAAACAGGAAAGATTGCAAAGGTCAGTGAGTTAAAAAACAACAGTCTTGCGTCCCTGAAGCCAGTGTGTTTTGGGGAACCTAAGAGAGCCACAGAAGGCCGGTTTGGACTGGTACAGAAAGCACGGGAGACGAGGATCCCTGGACGAAAACGCCCCCGGAAAACCCCAGGGCTTAATCCGAGAGCTGAAGCAAGTCGGAGATCAACAGCGGACCCTGGATGGCCTGTGCACAGATCAGAACTCTCGTCCACCCTTCCCCCTCTTCTTCTTATGTTACACCCGGGCTTGGCCAACCTTGCGTTGTGTGTGTGCGAGTATGAAAGCGGGTGAGGGCTTGGGCACTAATGCTTTCTTCTTTCCTTTGAGTGACCTGGGAAAAACCCAGCACTCACCGCTGTTATTTAATTAATAAAGCTTTAAAATTAGTCACTTAGTGTGCTCCTTCATCTCCTCTCCTAACAATCCTGCAGCCTCAGCCTAATCACTTGACGCCTCAGACAGATTGGTAACATAAATCTGTCACAATATGGGGAACACTTTAAAGTTCTCTACAATTTACACTCCCATAGACTGGACTGTGGTGCCATGTAGACAAGCGCTGAGATTTCTTCCCTCTCATTTTTATGTGTTGTGGATGCAGGGCCGTCCTTAGGATTTATGGAGCCCTATGCACTATTATTAAACCAGTGCCCCTATGCCCGATGGGAGCCTCGGCTCGCAGCCCCATGCGGGGGTGGATGAGCAGCAAAGGATAGCGAAACACCCAGCCCACCTCACGGTGGAGGGAGTCACAGTTCCCCACAGAGACCCCTGTACCCTCTCCCTCATGCAGAATGGACATGCAGAAGGTACCTAATTAAAAGCACTAAACTTGGGAATAATAAATGTCAGTCACAGGTTTTTTGATATGCCCTGAAATTTGTCAGACATTTATTTCCAAAAACTTTGTAGTAAGGGCGAGTAAGCTGTCTTCCTGAATACAATATTAAATATTATGGAATACATGATGCAGCTCTTCTCTGCTTTACATTTTCTTAACCAGTATTTCTAAACTGATTTTATATGTTAAATGTACTCTTAAGCCTTCATAAAGTAATCATTCCAGATTATTATATATTCAACTCCATAAAGACATTATTTTAAATTAATCAGTCACAGAGGTTTAGTGTGTTCATATGAATGTTCATTGCTTTTAGAAAAAGGGAACACTAATTTACTCTGTGTGATCTCCCTAACAATAGACATGTTTATGAAATTTCACCAACTTTAAAAAATAAGTTTCCAAAGATTTTAGCCATAACAGAGGATTTTATATCTTACTAAGGTACTGATTTTGCTGGAGGGTTCTCTTAAAACTAGTTCATCAGTTAGTCAGAAGGAAGGAAAGGGAAACTCTTTGTCCAGCTATCTGGAAGGAAAGGGGTGTTGTCCCTTTAAGGGCTCTCTTCAACTGTGTGTGTGGGGGGGGAGGGGGGGGGGTGAAGGGGAAAAGGGATGGACAGAGAGGACTTTTGAAGCAAGTTTTTTTTACTATAGTAATTAAAATGAAAATGTGTATTTTAGATAAGGGTGGTCTTTTGAAGGATTTATTTAAAAAACTATGTGTCTGAAGATCCAAACATTTAAGGCTAAAGATGACTGTGCATCTAAAAATCTATGCAAGGATTTTTTAGAGATGTGATTTTATAATCTTTACCAACTCACTAACGAAATATTTTGAAAGCAAATTTTAAACTAAGGTCCTGTAGACTAACATGTTCTGAGTAAATATTACAGTAATGCACAACTGTTTTTGTTAGTAAATTCAGAAATTGACAGTATATACCTGGGGGTTGGCAAATGCCTGTTAAATGGCTTCATTACACCTTGAATGGCTCTTTAACAGTTTCAATGTTGTGCTAATAGGTCTGGCAGGCTGGAGGCTTTTTCACTTTTAACTTACTAGATCTCCTCTGGAGTAAGAGTCACCAGGCTGCAGCAGCCAGCTGTGGGAGTCTGCAGGAAGGGTCAGAATAGGGATAGGAAAGCTGGAGGGGTGGACACTAAGACCCAGTGGTGCCCCAAATTTTCAGGTGCCCTACCCAGCTGCGTATTTGGTGTATGCCTAAGGACGGCCCTGTGTGGATGCTTTGATGGTAGGTCTGAAGCGGGGCCTGTTCTGTATCTAAAATCAGTTGGGAACATGATTCTCTCTGCCTGCATTTTTCTACTTTTTCTAGTCGTGTTCATAAACAGGGCTAGTGTTCATTCTGCATGTTCTTTTAACATCCCAGAAGCTCCCATTTTTTGGTTAGTATAACATTGCAGTACTCAGTGATGCAGTAAGGTTTCCTTGAAGCCCTTGTGTCTTCAAGTAATATCAAGCAGACTCATTGTGCACCTCTGTGTCTTCAAAAGCCCCAAATGGTACATGTTGTCAGTATTTAAAGATTCTCTACATGATAAAACAAATAAGAAATACCCTTTTACAGACCCTATCCTGAAAATCTTCTGCATAAGGAAGTACCATTGAATACAACAGGAGTTGAATCCAAAGATTTTGCAAAATCTGCATACATTTTAAAGATGGAGTTTACTTTGGTTTCCTTTTATGGTAAGAAGATAACTGAGAAAACTCTCTCACATTCCTAAGTCAATCATAATATCTCTTCTCATCACATACTCCATCCATAGGTGCCGACTCCATGGGTGCTCTGTGTCTGGAGCACCCAAAGGGAAAAATTGGTGGGTGCTCTACACCCACTGGCAGCTCCCCGCCCCGCCCATCCGCCCCAGCTCACCTCCGCCTTTGCCTCCGCCTCCTCCCCTGAGTGTGCCTTCCCCGCTTCTCCCCATAGCTCTCAGCACTTGCAGCCACAAAACAGCTGTTTCGTGGTGGCAAGCACTGAGAGGGAGGCGGAAGGAGGAGGAATACGATGTGCTCAAGGAAGAGGCGGGGCTGGGACAGGGATTTGGGGAAAGGGTCCAATAGGGACAGGGAGAGGTCAGAGTTAGGGTGGGAACTTTGGGGAAGGGGTTGGAATGGGGGGGGGCAGGGACGGGAGGAGGCAGGGCAGGGGTGGAGTCGGGGCGGGGCCGGGGGCAAGGAGAGGGGCCGAGCACCCACCAGCGCTGGGAAAAGTTGGCGCCTATGGGGGAGGGGAAAGTTCAAGCATAGTCACTAAATGCTGACTGCTAAATTCAGATGACAGCACTTAAGCAATGAGTGTATCAGCTGTATAGCTCCCTTTGCTCCAAGAATGTCCCCTACCAATAATAATGGACCTAACATGGGCAATACCTTGTTGAGAATTGGCCCTTAATTAATCCATGCTCTAGGAATCTAAAATTGATTGCATAGGGTAGAAGGCCAATAGTTAATTATTTTCACATTCCTGAGTCACCCAAAATTGAAAAGGAAATATTATTATACATTATTACATATTAGAAGCAAGAGGAAGAACAAGGATAGGATAGGCCCATTACTCAGTGAGGAGGAGAAAACAGTAACAAAAATGTGGAAATGGCAGTAGTGCTAAATGACTCTTTTTGTTTCAGTTTTCACCAAAAAGGTTAGTAACGATGGGACATCTAACACAGTGAATGCCAGTGAAAATGAGGTAGGATCAGAGGCTAAAATAGGGAAAGAACATGTTCAAAATTACTGAGACAAGTTAGATGTCTTCAAGTCACAAGACCCTGATGAAATACACCCTAGAATACTCAAGGAGCTGACTGAGGAGATATCAGAGACATTCGTGATTATCTTTGAAAAGTCATGGAAGATGGGAGAGAGTCTAGGGGACTGGAAAAGGGCAAATATAGTGCAATCTATAAAAAAAGAAATAAGGACAGCCCAGGGAATTACAGACCAGTCCACTTAACTTCAGTACCCAGAAAGATGATAGAGCAAATAATTAAGCAATCAATTGCAAACACCTACAAGTTAAAGGGTGATATATACCAGTCAGCATTGATTTGTCAAGGACAAATTGTGTCAAACCAACTAAATAGATTTCTTTGACAGGGTAACAAGCCTTGTGGATAGGGGGTAAGTGGTGGATGTGGTATGCCTTTACTTTAGTGTTTTGATACTGTCTTGCATGACCTAGATGGAGCTACTATAAGGTGGGTGCATAACTGGTTGAAAAATCGTTCCTAGAGAGTAGTTATCAGTGGTTCACAGTGAAGCTGGAAGGGCATAACGAGTGGAGTCCTGCAGTGATCAGTTCTGAGTCTGGTTCTGTTCAATAGCTTCATCAATGATTTAGATAATGTCATAGAGAGTACACTTATAAAGTTTGCGGATGATACCAAGCTGGGAGGGGTTGCAAGTGCTTTGGAGGAGAGGATTATAATTCAAAATTATCTGGACAAACTGGAGAAATGGTCTGAAATAAATAGGATGAAATTCAATAAGGACAAATGCAAAGTACTCCATTTAAGAAGGAACAATTACTTGCACACATACAAAATAGAAAATGACTGCCTCGGAAGGAGTACTGTGGAAAGAGATATGGGGGTCATTGTGAATTGCAAGCTAAATAGGAGCCAACAGTGGTGCAAAAAAAGCAAACATAATTCTGGGTTATACTAGTAGGAGTGTTGTAAGCAAGACACGAGAAGTAACTCTTCCTCTCTACTCCATGCTGATTAGGAACTGGAGTATTGTATCCAGGAAAGTATTCTTTTCAGGCAAGATGTGGACAAATTGGAGAAAGTCCAGAGAAGTGCAACAACAATGATTAAAGGTCTAGAAAACATGACCTATGAGGGAAGATTGAAAAAACTGGGTTTGTTTAATCTGGAGAAGAAAAGAATGGGCGGGGGGAAGGACATAACAGTTTTCAAGTACATAAAAGGTTGTTACAAGAAGGGAGGAAAATTGTTCTCCTTAACCTCAGGATAGGACAAGAAGAAATGGGCTTAAATTGCACAAGGGCAATTTAGGTTGGACATTAGGAAAAACTTCCTGTCGGGTAGTTAAGCACTAGAATAAATTGCCTGGGGAGGTTGTGGAGTCTCCCTCAGTGGAGATTTTTAAGAGCAGGTTAGACAAACACCTGTCAGGGATGGTCTAGATAATACTTAGTCCTGTCATGAGTGCAGGGGACTGGACTAAATGACCTCTGGAGGTCCCTTCCATTCCTATGATTCTATGATTATTATGTACCGGGGGAACTGACGTGTATGTGGAGGCACTATGTTAAGGATGAAATTTATTGATAAGATATTGGATTGGATTGTAACTGCAGTGGATGAAGTGGAGTTCTTGAATTCAAGTCAGAAAACTTGTCGATTTTCTTTTTAGCCACGAAATATATACTTTTTAAAAAAATATTGAATCTTGGATGCCTGTGAAGAGAAAAATGTGTTGTCTGAAAAGGAACTGATGAAGTCTCTGTGCTTATCAAAAGTAATTTTTAAAATGAAGGAAACTAAATGTATCAATCCTTGATCTTTCTGGTCTTGTTTAACTTAGCCAGCAGCATTTACTGTCTAGAAATCTCATCACTTTGGAGGTGTTTTGATAGTCAAGTGGTTAGACAGCTCTGCTAGGGTAGACCCTGGAAACTACAAGAAACACAGACACAAGACTTAGACATTTTGGGAAAGGAACTTAATGTCACTTGGAAAAGTCTCACTGAAATATCACATCAATGGGAAAAAATTCCAAGTGCTGTACTTCCAAAGCAGATGGAAACTTTGGCAGATAGAGTGGAGTGACAATAGGAAACAGCAAATTAAAAGAGTAGGAGACAAAGGTTCAGTGGAGGTATCCTGGATCCACCATTTCTGGGCATCAGTGCTTCAGGGAGAGGAGTAGAGAGAGACTTTGATAAAGCAGATTTAAAAATAATAAATCTTGTCCTTATAGCAACTAGATACTAAAGAAAGATATGAGGGTTCTTGTGTAAAATTTCATATTATTTTGTTCTAGGTCATTTTGTGAGACAGTAACTTAATTTTTTTCCACAAAAGAGATATTTTCACAGGGAAATCTGAGAGGTTAGAAATGTTCCAATTTCCATGCCAACTGATTTTACAGTCTGAAATAAATTTTGAATGTCCAGAAATGTTCATGTTTTGCTTAGAAAATAGATTCTGGTTTTGATTAGGTGGAAAAGCCAGAATTCCAGTTATTTTGGAGGGTTTTTGTTTAAGAAATCAGACCATTTTCCAAAATTTGAAATAAAAAATCTTGGTTTCCCCACCCCTTAAGGTTTCCACATTCCTCCACTGGAAATTGCCCAGATCAATTTCTCAGGCTAAATTTCTAAAATGCCTAGCACATGGTGTTGGCCCTTATCATGAAATTATAGAAATTGTTTGGGTGAAATTACATCAGTTAGTAAAAATGTTAGGATGCTGCCAGTGGGGAAGAGAAATATTTTGATTTGTAAACTAAGTAATAACAAGAAGTTCAAGATGGTGTAAGGAGGGCTCATGTTACATTTTCTATTAGTATATGTCCACACACAAAAGATCTAATAGAATGTATAGATTCTCCAACTTTGTTACTTTACTCAGCTATGAGGATCAACCTCTACCTTATTCACCAGGTGTTAATGATCTTGTGCTCCTGGTTTGCTATATCACCTTCTGCATTATTATAAAGCCGTCCTCTTATCCATATGGCCAAACCTCTGTTGTGTGGATGTTTATTCTGAGTACAGAGGCCAGCCACTTCCCCATGCAATCTCTGTTCTACTGCCTTACCTCCAGGTATAGGTTCATAGAACATCCGGGTTGGACGGGACCTCAGGAGATCATCTAGTCTAACCCCCTGCTCAAAGCCCCAGACAGATTTTTGCCCTAGAGCCCTAAAGGGCCCCCTCAAGGATTGAGCCCACAACCCTGGGTTTAGCAGGCCAGTGCTCAAACCACTGAGCTATCCCCCTTCCCATTGAACTTTGGAAGGTATGAGCATACACAGAAACCATCTTTGGCATCCATCACTAGACACACAAGGGAACTGAGCTCTTGCAAGCAAAGAAGGTGGGTCCTTCAACCCACCCATTCCCAGTGGATGGGTTTTTTATCTGCTGAAAACATTTAACATGAACCTATAAATATTCAAGGCAACATTTGAAAGAAATTCAGATAGTGCTTTTGATTTCTGGAAGTGGTTGGTAAGATAAGGTAGTTTTCATAAAGCCGAGGACAGTATATCTGACACACCAAAAGGACACTGAAAAACTGTGCTGCATGTCATATAAAGTCAATGTTAGGGAGACATTTAAAAAAAAAGCTGAGTGAAGGAGAGGAAGGGACTACTGCTATGTTGTGTAATGCTCACAAAATCCAAAAGCTAAGAACAATAAGGAAGTTTCTCTTATCTTAGCATCTCCAATCGTCTCCATCTGAGTCTAGTAGGTCATTGAACTACTGGAGTCTATACATGGCAGTTGATGGGGTGGAAAGCATGATGTGTCGCCTCCTTTCAGTTCAGTTCCACTGGGCCTGTGTTATGAACAGTTTCAACATCTGAATTTTAACTGTAACTTTTTTTGGGAAGTGTAACACTAACCAGAGATCTTGTGAGATTTAATAGCAAAGCTCATATTATACAATGGTCAAACTGTGCATCTTTATCATCCTAAATATGCATTCCCTGCATACCTCAAATTGCCATTGACTTTAATAGGAACATGTACAGGGCAGGACCTTATAATGGGAGGAGCCTCACACCCCAATCTCTCACTGTCTATTCCAGGCATAATATACCAAATGCTTACTGATATGAATGGCAGGAAGGACAGATAGCCTTGTGACTGCAGGACTGATAAACAGGAGATCTACGTTCAATTTCATTTTCCACCACTGACTTCCTTGGCAAGCCATTAATCTCTGTGCTTCAGTTTCCCCATCCAAAAAGTATTGCTACCTCACTGGAGAGCCGAGGCTAAATTAACCCCATCAAATGAGCCATGTATAGAGTCCTGTAGTCCAATGACCTACTAGAAAAATTTTAATTGGTTCCTGTTATTATTTACTATTTCTATATGGTAAAGACTATGGACCTCCGTGAGGGATGAGGGCTCCATTGTACTAACAAATAACACAGAGAGGCCCTGCCCCAGAGAGCGCAGTCTGACAATATACACCAGATGACTAAATAGACAAACAGGGAAGTACAAGGTAGCCGTAGAGGCAAGTTATTTTACATTATTAATCACAATAGTCTATCTAGTCTAAGATACTTACAGGACCCACATTACCACAGTACCTGATTGCTTCACAAACTTTAATGTATTTATCTTCACAACACCTCTGAGTGGAATCTGGGGGTGGTATGCTTATGAGAGAGAGGTTGTCACCATGGGTCTACAACCCTGGGTACCTTACAATGCTTTTCTACTTAGATCCCATCTTGGGATGCTCACAACCAGCCTACAAGCATGCAGGTCACACCCTGAAGTGTGTGTGCGCTAGGCAACCCTAACTCAGCAGCTCTGACCCCAGCAACCTGTCTACTACACCACAGCCCCACTCAGACTCCCAGCAGCCTTGGTTACAACCAGAAAGATGACCGCAACACACTCCTGGTCCGGAATTTTCCCCAAATAGTGTGTTCTCTATTATCCAGACCTCTCCTGGAGAATTCAGAGAAATAAAAAGGTCCATTTGTTCCTCTAAAGACTCAAAAGCATATCACAGCCTATTAACTTTAAAGGGAAGGGTGTACTTACTCCAGTTAACACACCATGGAGTTGGTTTATAATAAAAATAGAACAAATTTTATTAACAATAGGACATAGGTTAAGTGATGCCAACTAAAAGGAATAAAGTTAGAAATCGTTACCAGCAAATCAAAGTGAAAACATGCTTCTAAAAGTCTAAACCTTAATCTAGCAAGTTACAGGCTTTGTTCAAGACGGTTTCTCATTCTTCTTCCCAGCCATGGCTGACATTCCTTCAGTCAGGACCTTCCACAAAAGTACAAGGTGCTGGCTTTCCTTGTCTTCTTAGGCTGAAAGATCTTTACCAAAGAAGGTTTCTGATCTATATTCAGTTCCAAAGACTTCACTCCCTCCCCACCCTTGGTTGAAGGACCCATCTTTCTTAGCTTGCAAGAGCTCGGTTCCCTTGTATGTCTAGTGATGGATGCCAAAGAAGCCTTCTATCGATGCTCATATCTTCCAAAGTTCAATGAGTTTGTTTCAAGAGGCAGGATGACCTCATGTTTTTCCTTGCTTCCTATGGGCTTCCCAGCCCCCTATATGTAACTGGAGTTTCCATTGTTTTGATTCCAGAATGCTTAATTTACACAGGAGACAGGTAAATAGTTGCCTCCTCTCCTGTATGGGAGGGAAACTGTTTCTCCCTGTTTGCCTGCAGAATTTAAAACATAACATCATTAAGAATCCATATGTCCTCACATAGTGGTAATACACACATTTCATAATGATATTATCACTAGTGTGTCATTAGCTTTCAGAAAAGACCTTGGTCTACACACTCTTATAATACAGTAATATTTTTTACAATCCATTGATTCAATTGCTTATTACTTGAGGTTCAACTGCCTATGTTTATACACACACAAACCTTTAAAATAGATTCTTCTGAAGGTTACCCCTCAAAGTGAAGTTTGTTCAAGTTGTGAGGAAGGCAATATGGAGGTACATGCTCTTTCTTCCCTCAATTGTGTTTGCTGAAATGCAAATTGTTCTGTTTCCTGCCATCTCCTCCCTCTGCTGTCTTGTTGTAAACTCCCCTGACACACTTTAATAATAATTCCAGCATATATTCATAACTCTTAATACACATTGCATACATACATCACACAAGAATGTTAATGATCAGGATTAATTAGTTTTCAAATGATATCTCACAAGACATACTTTGTTCAAAGGTTATTACATCAGTGTGTAAATACTGCAGCGCTTAGCGTACAACCTCTGTGAGGTAGGGAAGTGTTATTATCTGCATTTTATAAGTGGGGACCTGAGACTCAGAGAGGACAAGTGCCTTGCCCAAGATCACACAGGAAGTCTGTAACAGAGCATGGACTTGAACCCAGGTCTTCTAAGTTCCAGGTAGAGTTCCTAGTCAATAACCATCCGTAGTCTCTAGTAGTCACAGCCACCCACCGGCAGCTCCCCAACCCGCCCCCCCCCCACCAGCTCATCTCCGCCTCCGCTCCACCTCCTCCCCTGAGTGCGCCGCCACGTCCTGCTTTTCCCCCCTCCCTCCCAGCACTTGCGCTGCAAAACAGCTGTTTCGCGCGACAAGCGTTGGGAGGGAGGGGGGAGGAGGAGGAACACAGCACACTCAGGGAAGAGGCGGGGCCAGAGTAGGGATTTGGGGAGGGGTCCATTAGGGTTAGGGAGGGGGCAGAGTCAGGGTGGGGCTGGGGGCAGGGAGGTGTGAGCACCCACCGGCGCCAAAGAAAGTTGGCGCCTGTGCAGCTGATCACCAACTGCTGCTTCCAGTTGTCACCTGAGATTTGAAACAGAGTAACATGTCTATTGATATCCCATGGGTACGCAGAGGGGCGGGGGGGAGGGCGCAGGGAGCTTGGCGGGCCACATGCAAGAGCCCCGCGGGCCACGTGTTTGAGACCCCTGATCTAGACCATCCCTGACAGGTGTTAGTCCAACCTGTTCTTAAAAACCTCCAATGGCAGGGATTCGACAACCTCCCTCGGTAACCAATTCCAATATTTAACTATCCTTATAGTTAGAAAGTTTGTCCTAATATCTAACCTAAATCTCCCTTGCTGCAGATTAAGCCTGTTACTTCTTGTTCTACCTTCAGTGGACATGGAGAACAACTGATCACCATCCTCTTTATAACAGTCTTTACTATATCTGAAAACTATTACCATTTCCCACCTCAGTCTTCTTTTCTCAAGAGTAAATAAACTCAATTTTTTAACATTTAACATTCAGGGTCAGGTCTCCTAAACCTTTTATTATTTTTGTTGCCCTCCTCTGGTGACAGAACTCTCTCCGATTTGTGCACATATTTCGTACAGTGTAGCACTCATGCCTGGACACTATTCTCCAGCTGAGGCCTCATCAAAGCCACGTAGAGAGGAAGTATGTCTTACATATGACATTCTTGCTAATACACCCTAGAATGGGGTTAGCCTTTTTCCTAACTGCAAGGCATTGTTGGCTCATATTCAATTTGTGATCCACTATAACTCTCAGATCCTTTTCTGTAGTATGGCTGCCTTTACATTGTGGAGTTGTGTACTTGATTTTTCCTTCGTAAGTGACTTTCCACTTGTCTATTGAATTTCATCTTGTTGATTTCAGACCTGTTCTCCAATTTGTCAAGGTCGTTTTGAATTCTTATCTTGTCCTTCAAAGTGCTTGCAACCCTTCTCAGCTTGGTGTCATTCACAAGTGTTATAAGCATACTCTCCATTCCATTATCCATGTAGTTATCTAAAATGTTGAATTGTACTGACCCCAGTACAGATAAATCCTCTCATGTGTTAGACAGATCCTCTCACTTTGACTGTGAACCATTGATAATTACTTGTTGAGTTTGGTTTTTCAATCAGTTCTGCACCTGCCTTCTAGTAATGTCATATAGCCCACATTTCCCTAGTTTGCTTATGAGACTGTCATATGGGACAGTGTCAAAAGCCTTACTATAATCAAGATAAATTATATTTATTGCTTCATCCCTATTCAGTAGGCCAGTAATCTTGTCAAAAAAGAAAAGTAGGTTGGCCTGATATGATTGTTCTCTTAGCAAATCCATGCAGACTATTACTTATCACCCTATTATCTTCCAGGTGCTTACAAAGTGTTTGTTAAATACTTT
The DNA here is from genome assembly GCF_002925995.2 of Terrapene triunguis. Taxonomy (NCBI): domain Eukaryota; kingdom Metazoa; phylum Chordata; order Testudines; family Emydidae; genus Terrapene; species Terrapene triunguis. The sequence continues at coordinate 19,049,122 of NW_020664435.1, read as the reverse complement.
GTTGCAGTATTTTTCTAGCTATCAAAGTTAGGGTCACTGATCTGTAATTCTCCAGGTCCTCTTTGTTCCCCTTTTAGAGATAGGTACTAGGTTTGCTCTCTCCAGCCCTCTGGGAACTCACCCATCGTCCATGAGTTCTTGAAGACATTGCTCAGGGTTCCTAGATTGCTTCAATTAGTCCCTTAAGTATATCCTAGGGTGAATTTCATCAGGCCCTGCTGACTTGAATACATCTAACCTCTTTAAATATTCTTTAACCTGTTCTTTCACTATTCCGGCTTGCGTTCCATCCCCAGGTTGTTAATATTAATTGTGCTAAGCCTCTGGTCACAATTACCCTTTTTAGTGAAGACTGAAACAAAACAGGCATTAAACTCCTCAAGCCTTCTTGATGTCATCTCTTATTAACTCTCCTTCCCTGCTAAGCAGTGGATCTACACTTTCCTTTGTGTTCCTCTTACTCCTAATGTATTTATAGAATACTAAAGACATATTATATTAAACATTAACATTGTTCAAATTTGACTTGTCTCTCACATGAACAGTCCTGGTTTCTGTAGGGAGGACTCAGTTTAGTTTAGTTGAATGTATGGACACGTGTCTGGTTGATATTAATGTTATATCACCATGTAGTCTGTAAGATCGTGTTCTATTCAAATCTGTATTAAGGGGTTTAAATATTTCATGCTAGGAAGCTACTTTTATAACAAGTATATTGCAATTTTGGGGATAAATTTTGCAGTCAAAAAAAATAAGTTCTAATTATTATTGAATGAATTTGTGGATTATGCTGCATATTGGATTACACCTGGTTACAATATTTTTGAAAATGTTATTGTACATTCGCTATGAAAAGGAAGTGTCATTTCAAATATAAAGAAAAAAATAATTTAACGACCAAAAAACCCCCCCCCACTTTTAAATACATTTTGAAACTTACCTGAAAACAATGTTCAAAATAGAATGATTTTCCCATTGAAATTAATGTTGAAGCAGACAACAAGTTTGAACATTACTTTTTATTTTTATGGCTTTCTTTCTAAATATCTACATGGGATTTGATAGAAAAACACTGGTGATTCCCTTTAACACTGTGATCCAAACCAACAAAAAAAATCAGGGAAATTCAGAGTTAAGGATCTCTCTTCTCCACCTATATCCTTTTGTGGTTAGTTATTACAGGACATCATAGGCACAATACATAAAAACATCTGTTGTTTGTAGACTCCAGCAATAAATGGTCATAGCAGGGTAAGTTAAGCTTTACCCATGAAACTAAAGGCCTGTCTACACTACAATCTTAAGCAGACCTATGTTAGGTTGACTTACAACCACTGCAATAATTACTGTGGTGGCTTATGTCCACACTACCTTCCTTCTGTCAAAGGTGCATCTCCTCACCAGGAGCGCTTCCACCGACTGAAGAGGGGCATTGTGGGGGGCTGAGAGCCCGGGCTTCTCACCTCTGGCAGGGAGATCCACACCCAGAGTCTGGTTACCATGCTCCCAGCGGGGAACAGGGAGCCAGGACCTCACGGGGCAGCAGGGCTCCAGTGGGGAGCCTGGGTGGCAGCCCAACTGGGACCCTGGGTGGCAGCCTGACTTGAAGCAGAGACCAGCCGCCCAGCTGGGGGGCCAGGAGCTGACTTTCTTGTCAATTTCATGGCTCCAGAGGAACTATGAAATTGACAAGACTGACAGCCAACAGTTGACATAAGGAGCAGTGTCTACACAGACACTGCCTTGCCCTAACTACAACAACATAAGCCCTATGCCTCTCCTGGAGGTGGAGTTATTGTGTTGGTGTAGTAGGGAACTTACATCAGCGGGAGCAAGGCTGTAGTGTAGACACTAACCTAGTTAGGTCGACATAAGTGGCTTTATAGACCAAGCCTAAAGGACTGATCTTTCAGCAATGGAGTTTCAACATAGATTTCAATGGGAGCTGAGTCAGACCCCTTATAGTTAAATTCCTTGTTCTTAAAATTAAGTTTATAACAAACCAACAAAACAGTAAAATTAACAAATGTTTAACAGGTTTGGGAATTTTTAATAATCTCTTTGAATGCGTGGGACCACTGACTGAATAAACCAAGTGACTTCTCCGAATGTCAATTCACCTTGCAAATTGTAGAGTGCAAATAGACAGTCACCACACTTTTAGAGCTGCTACTCTCTGCTGTACACCAGTGTCAGATTTTTAAAACATGTTTTGACATATGAAGAAAAATATCCAGATGCAAATAATAGGTTTTAAAAATATATTTTTAAAAACCTTCATCTTACCTTAACACCTGCAAGGTGGATCCATTCTTTCACAGCCTTAGAAGTACTGGTAGCTGTGATGTCTTTGAATGTTGAATTCTGGGACACTGCAGTAGAAATGGACCTGGATATGTAACAATGAAAGACATAAGTATTTTGGTCCCAATTGTGCCTCCCTTATTGGGTGTAAGGTAGAATCCACAATAACTAAGAATAATACAGTCCTGACCTATTTTTCAATGAGATTTTGTGAATGCTCCTCTTATTCTTTCTATTTGGGACTTTCAACATACTGTATTATTTTGGGGCTGATTCATTCAAAGAAAAACCCAAACTTTCAAGAATGACTTCTAAGGTCTCTACCCACTTCTATTTTATTTTTTAAATACCACAGTCAATGGTCTCATTCACCGTCATTTACAATAATAATATTGATATTATAGGAAACATACACCACAGAGGGAAGTGCAAGTGCATCATGTGTTATTATTTCAAGGATGATCATTAAGCACCTGTTTGTGCAACCTGTACTCAGTTTGCCTTAGGGCTTGTTTGTCAGCGTGGAGTAATTGATGGGAATAAGCTGTTCTGTGATAGCTATTCCGGAACAGTTCCCTACGTGAACACTGCATTCCAGAATAAAAATCACCTTATTCTGGAATAGTTACTCCATTTTGGATGTGCAGTAATATTCTGGAATAAAAGTGATTTTATTCTATTAAGATTAAAAATTGAATTGACTGTAGTGGAAGTATAGTCTTTTTGTTCATATGTGGTTAACTGTTGTCAAATTAGTTCTTTTTCAGAACATGTATTTTATCAATATTCCGGATTTTAGACTAGAATACAGCTTTACAGACCGTGTCAGTGTCAGCATTATTAACTCCATTCTAAGCAATCTTTACTGAAGTGGCAATCTGCTGTAGGGGTGACATTTCAGATTTTGGGGGGAGCCCAACTTTGAGCAAGGGCCCAGGAGCTACTTAAGCCCCTATAAACTCATGGATCTTTTTGAAGGATAAAATGTAAAAAAATCAGACAGCTAACTAGCGTTAGAGGTGAATCATCTGACAAGCTTAGCAAGAATTCATCCAGCACAGGATAGTAGAAACCGGTTTTTATATATTGTTGACTGCTCTTCAGAACATCATATGCAGACAACTGATCCTGTGTGCAAGAAACAAAGAGCTGTGCCAGCTTGGAGTATATTTTGTTTGTTCTTTGTGGCCTTGCTGGTTTGCAGTGCTGAGGTCAACTTTTGGTACTGCCTGAGGGCAAAGGCAATTTCAGGTTCCTTGGCTATGTGTTCAGCTTCCTCACATAACTCCTTCCATTTGCTTTCAGATGATCTCATTTTGTCAGAAGCAGGAGTATTGCTTGCTACTAATTCCAAGGAACTAGATAAATTCTGGTTTTAATTTTGCAGTTCTTCTGAAGCACTGTTCAAAATTTGAAGATCTATTCCTTTTTGCTGAGGTTCTTAATTTTTCACAAATTATTCAGTCTCTGCAGGAGGTCTTTGGCAGTGCAAATACAGCTGTTATTAGATTTACAAAGAATTTTCTGAAGTGGAAGTCTTGCACCATTTATATCCTAAAACAAAAACATATCACTTTCAACTGACCGACTGTAGTGAGGCGGATTGGCTGCCCACAGACCCGGAGGGGGAGGGGCCCCTCACTGAACCCTGGTGGGCAGAGCCACACCACGCTCAACCCTCCAGCCGGAAGTCAGTGGGCGGGACAGGAAGTACAAAAGTCGGGCCGGAAAACTCAGTTGGGGCCCAGCTGCCGGAGGCGCCAGAGGCTTCCTGCAAGCTCCCGAGCTGGGAGGCTGCCACAGACCCTGAGGAATCTGCGGAGTGGCCAGGGCCATTTAGAGACCCAAACACGGAGGAGCTGCAAGCCCTGACAGAGGCCCTCTTCCCCGACAACATGGACAACCCTCTACAGAGCCAGGTACACCCTGAGGGAGAGTTAAGAAGTGGCCCAAAGGTAGCCGATCCCTGTCTGGCTGCAACACTGTCAGCAAGTAGGGTGACCAGATGTCCCGATTTTATAGGGACAGTCACGATTTTTGGGTCTTTTTCTTATATAGGTTCCTATTACCCCCCACCCTCGTCCCGATTTTTCACATTTGCTGTCTGGTCACCCTATCAGCAAGTGAGTCAGTGTGGTGCGCTCAGGATCCCCGCTGACCCATTGGCAGACCGCTGTGGCACTGCTAGGGCTCTGCTGGGACGCAGGGGAGTGGATGGGCCTGCGTCCCCCCTGCCACCCCAATCCGTGGGTGGCAGTCTCCCCCTCTCTTAGGCAAGAAGCCTGTGCTTGTTGGCCCTCCGCTACAGTTAGGAGGCTCGACTGTTTTGCTGCACAGCCTGAGTGCAGGCCTGAGCCAGAGACTGTTTGCTGCCCTGCCTTCACCAGGGGCTGGGCTCTGTAACTTTGTTTGTCGTTCGGCCCTGATCACAGACCCGTGCTCTCATCTCCCGTCGCCCCGCAGATTCCCCACGCCAGGCGACCTCCCAGGCATTTGTCCTCCAAAGAGAATAACACAGCCAGTAAGTACCCATAAGGATTACCAAGATAGTGAACTTATTTTTACATTTCCTTTGGGTTTCTTAGGTATGTTTGAGTTAAATTTACCACTCTTGTATTTGAACAGTATGAGAGCCTCTGATGAAAGGTGTTCTGTAAATGCCAAGTACTATTATTTTTAGCCTCTTATTCTGCCATTCCCCTATCTAGATTAAATATTAGACATTGACTGAAAGTCAATGCCCGTATACATCCTCACAGAAAATAGAAATCCATTCCATTCTTGCCACTTTTGGCAAGGCAGCAATTTGATTCAGTGACATGATTGTGAGATTCATGATGCACATAAGGACATCTGAAACACGCTTGGATTTTATACTGGGATCCCCCTGGATGAAAGGGACTTAAAGCTAGTGTAACCAGATAACAAGTGTGAAAAATTGGAACACTTTTTTCTCTGGGGTGGGGATATAGGTGCTGTGATGCACGGCTAGAAGTGGTTAAATATCCTGCAAAATAAATAACCCTCAAAATACATGTGGGGAGATAATGTTTGTGTTTTTGTGTGTTTACATATGTATGAGTAGGGTTGACAATGTAATCAACAGTCCCTGTCTATGCTGTATTCTGATAATTCAGAGGTCAAAAGAACATCCTATCATTTAAATGAATTGTAAACATGGGATATCTTGGTATTCATCTCTCTTTGAAATGTACTGTGAATGGAGGAGGAACAAGCAAATGGCCTTATGTTAATTCGTATAGCTAATTACCAGTGATGGACCTCCTTCAAAGTCATCCTAATTACCTTTTGTTCCCTGAGGAACTCCAATTTGTCAAAAGACATGAAATTGTATAAAAGATCTTTGGATCTTGATTCTGTCATTTCAGATCTACTTGGACTTCATCAGGAGAATTTTGAGTCGCAAGACCAAGATCCCAGTTATGCGGGTACGCCCTGAATATGATATTTGGACATCGGACTATAACCTATGAACTATTTCTGAAAGAACTCTTTGCAACTACAAAGCTCACCATCTCTGCTATGAATCTGCACCTCAATGAATTGAATTCATGCCTGTATGTATATTGATCTTTTAACCATACTCTCTCTTTAGTTTTTTAATAAATTTTAGCTTAGTTAATAAGAATTGGCTGTGTTAGGGCCTTGAGGTGCTACCTCCAGACTATAAATGTCATAATAAATGTTGTGTTTTATGTTTCACAATAATGCCCTAGAACTAGGGAAGGTGCGTGTGATAGTGGGGAATGCTGGGATTGTGGAGGTGACCTAGGAAACTTCAGAGTGTTGTGACATCAGTTTCCACCCCAGCTCCTGATTTTTAACAAATATTGGAGCAGAAAGATTTTTTGTTGGTTGTGGTGGTGATTGAGTACTAATTATGTCTCTATTTAAAATGTAGTAGCTTTCACGAACAACTAGAATTGGTACAATGGGCTAAATTTTGCCCTCAGTTACACAACTCTAACCCCACCCGGGTAGCATGGTTGTAACTGAAGGAAGGATTTAGCCACCAAACTCTTAACTCTGTAACAGTTGTCCAACACCAACCAGGTCTGGGTACTGCTGGGAGAGGCACCCAAGATAGGAATTCTATCTTCATGGTATTTGACTACTATATCAGGGGTGGGGGTGGTAAGCCGAAAACGGTATCTATTATATTACCATTGCCACATGCAGATATATTAATGTGAGAGTTGCCACACATTGGGGTATTTTCAGCTCAATCACTTCAGGAAAACAAAGTGTAGCTTGTTTTTTATGAATGCTATAGTGGGTATAGTCCAGCTGTAACCAGTATTTCCTTTAAGCAGATACCACTCTCCAGTCTAGCCAGTTAGGGCTGATGCTAGTTAACTCAACTTGACTGATGCTGCACTGTAGTGATTAGGACCTTCCCATTAGCAGCTGCCTCTTGGAAGGGCAATCAAATACAGTGAAGTTCTGGAACAGCCTCACAATAGGAGTTTCTGGGACAAGCAACTTAATTTTAAGAGAGAGCTGGACAAATTTATGAGTGGGATTGTTTGATGTGGTTGGTTAGGGGAGCTGGCTTCGTAGCCCTGAGCATCCCTTCTGGTTCATGTTTTATGTTCCTAAAATATCATGCTTAAGGGCTTCAGCTGGTCACCTGCAGGGATTTTCTCCAGCCCCGCATTGTATTCTGGTGTTTATCTCCTTCCTCTAAAGCATCAGAGATGGCCATGGCTGGAGATGGGACACTGGATGAGGTGGGCCCTGCTCTCAGGTGTTACTGAGAATTTTCTGATGTGCTTAGCCAGCTGGCTCTTGCTCACATGCTCAGGGTCTAACTGACCACCATATGTGGAGTTGGGAAGGCATCTTCCCCAGGTCAGATTGGCAGTGAGCTGGGGGTGGGAGGGGGTTGCCTTCCTCTGCAGCATGTGGTGCAGTTCTTGTGTTAGAATCATCAGGGTATATCTTATGAACTCAATTCCTTGCCATGCCTGGTGCACCTCCGTGCCTCCTATTCTCTGCCTGTGACAGTTTAAGCTCCTGAGGGATTTAATACTTTGGTCTAATTTCAGTTGTTGGGTTTAATGCCTGGGTGTTGGTGGCCTGTGATATACAGCAGGTCAGACTAGATGATCCGCTTGTCGCTTCTGGCCTCAAAGTCTGACATTTGGGCCTGAAGATTGTCTATTTCTAACCAAAGATGATTTTTAAAATTGAGTGGTTTGATAAAATAGAACACCTAAAAAGGGAAATGGCATTCTTCCTTCCAAAGCGCACACCTTCCTTAAATCATAAACAAAACAGTCTACGGTATTCTACAGTAATGGCCCAAAATACTAAAGAGACACTATTGTAAACTATAGTGTTGTGGAACAGTGTAAAAACAAAACAAAACAAAAGGTTTAAGTTGCCATTTAAGTATCAAAAACAAAGCATCTGTTAAGCTAAGTCTTAGCCTAATATTGCAGAGCCTGTAAAAGCAGGGCTCACATCAAAAGCAAATAAAAACAGCAAAATAGTCAGTGTGACCCAGCCTTAAAATAGCAATAATTAAAAACAAAAATTAAAAAAAAGCAAAACATAACATAAACAAACGGCAAATGTTTTAAATTAATGCATGCCACTAAAATGTATAAATGCTTGTGTAATATTGCTTGTACTTTAAAAAAACTAAGGCAAAGATGCTCTCTGTCAGCTGTGTTCTTCCCTTGCAATTGCATGTCCTAAATAAAGCTGTCTCTAATTTTATTGCTTCCAACCTAAAAGTAAAGTTTGTTTCTTCCACAATATTTGGTGCCGTGTGACTCGGATGGCTACGCCCGGCTGACGCAGTGACCACTACTACGGACCGTTCCCCTTCGAACCCCAGGCGTCAAGAGACCTTTTGAAATCTCTGCTGGGGTGTCGGAGGAGGACTGACCGTGGGGCCGTCTGTCCCTTTGGGCTCACGCCATGCGACCTTTTGTTTATGCAACAAGATCAGACGCAGAACAGTGTTGGGGAATTGGTTGCCCCATGTAAGGTCAGTAATATGCGTATGCGGGACTGGGAAATGTGTTGTTGCCCCAGGGTAAGCCAATGTGTGGCTTAGGTCAGACCTATTGAGTTGAGGGGTTGTGGTAACGCCCTCAAAAAAGCACACAAGTGTGTTCAGTCCGGACAAAGGCGTTGTGATGATGCCCTCAGGTTAAAAAAAGAAAAAGGGAGAGAAAAAAACCCGATGCATCATAGTAAAAATTTCCTATAAATTAAAAAAAGCCAGCCCCCCCCCAAACAAACAAAAAGCTTCCCCCCCAAAACCAACCAAACAAAAAAACCATAGCTAGCAAGCTTAGTCCAAAAATAAAATGCTGGCCCTGTTCAAAGACGCTGCTCACAGCTAAAAATTGGCTAACAAAAAAAAAAAAAAAAAAAAGGGACTTAAATATGCCCAAGCAGCTGTAAAATCTGCAAAACACTGCCAAGCATTAATAAAATGTGTTAGGTTTCTTTTCTCAGAAATAAAAAAAGCGCTACCCAAAAACCCTAGCAGCCCTGCCACTCCTTAAAACCAAAAAATTGGATCTATGTAAAGGTCCACCAACAAAAAACTGCTTTGGCTCCACGCTAAAAAGGCCCTTACCAAGTCCTGCTAACTACCAACACCTCTGTAAAGTGCCAAAAACTAACTGTCTGGACCCATGTTTCTCACTGCAAAAAAAAACCCCTCCTCCTCAAAATAATTCCACTTCTACTATTAATCAGCCTGTCTCTCCTTCTAGTATTTCTTTTCCTCCTAAACAGCAAAAGAGAAAAACAAGGTAATGTGCTAGTAACCTCTCCCTTGTCCACTGACAAACCTAACCTGAATTCAGTATTTGCTACAAAAACCAAAGCACTACAGGGTAATGTGTGGTAACCTCTCCCCTGTATAATGCTAAGCCACAATTGCTTAAAAAAAAAAAAAAATACTCGCTCCGCTAAAATTGCCAAAGTCCAAATATTCCTAACTCCGAAAATTATTATTAACTAACCCTAATAAAAAAAAAATTATACACTGGCAAAAAAAAAAACCTTGTAAAACCCATGCTTAGGAATGTGGTGTTAATTAAATGTTGGGGTTTATTCTACAGGCTGCGCCCTGTGTTTTTAAATAAGTACCTTCAGCATGTATTGCCCTCCCTAATTACATTTTAAATAACAAATACCAAAGGCACCTTGTTGCCACTACTCCCGCCATCTCCTCCATTACACTATTACCCCTGTAATACATCCAAATACAAACAATGCCATATATCTAATAAAACCCAATGGCCAAAGCCTTCACACTTTAGTAATTTATTTAAATATTGTTTACAAAAATTATTTTTAAAGTTCAAAATATCCCATATAAGCAAACAATTAAATAGAAAAAAAAACCTAATTAAAACAAATAAAAATATATAACATCACTACAAATAAGCTTCAAAAATTTAAAATTAAAGTTTTATAATGGGGTTAATAGAATGGCCAAACAAAAAGTGTATAGTATATAAAAAAAGTCCTTATTGTTTTGGTTACCCAATTAATAAATAATCAAACTCATACTCAAAGAGTATGTTCTGCTACTAAAAATTGTACATGTACTAAAATAATCCCAGTAACTAATAATTTCACCTGTACCATATTACAAAATACTCCTTCCTATGCTATTAATGTTAATGCCTCTCAAAAGTACCTAAAAATATTTAAACAATAAATATAATATAATTCTATCCCCCCCAAAATATACTAAAATATCAAATAACAATAATTAATGCCACATTAAAAACTGTAATATTTACCCTGCCCCTATCCAGCTTTCAAATCACTTTCATGTATCTAAATCGCTCAAAGGGGCTGCTATTTGGCTAGCACAGCAAAAAGCCCAGGTCTCCTCTTAAAAAAAAAAAAAAAAAAAAGGCTTAGCTAACCATGTATAAAATGATGCAAATAGTGCAGCAGCAATTTGAAATATTCTTAAGGGCCAACAACATAATAAAAAATTAAAGCAACTAAAAAAAGCCACTGGTCTTATTACTAAAGGACAGCTAACCCAAGTGCAAGCTACAGTTGGTAAATTACATGTTATTTCTGCCCTTAGTTTAATAACCCAAAAGCTGTTAACAAAAATAATATTAAAAATCACGAAGGCAAAAAAAAATTGCAATAAAATCTAGCATGTTCAAAAATTCAAAATTTCCTAAATGACCAACTAATGGCCATTCAAAATAATCTCAAGCATCAAGCGTGGCCCACTGCCCTTACTAGTGCTTCAAAAATGCTATCTAATTTGTGGCCATAAAAACATACTTAAAATTTTTCAAAATAAATGTGCAAATACTCGCAGTGCTCCTTCCTTCCAAGCATATGGGCCGATAGGAGAGGTGTAGGCTCCCACATACCAAATCCTGCCAAGCCCATAAAAAAAAATGCATGTAAAATTAAATAATTCAGCATAATATCTAAAAAATTTCACCATAACCGCAAAAAAATCACATTATTTATTGGCCTGCAAACAAGTCCTACAATCAAACCTTAGGTATCAAATTCTTTTAATTGAACCACTTTAATATCTAACCAATTTCAAAATTTGCGCTTACTCCTACCAAAGGTTCAAAAAATTTCTAACTTGCAGGGTCAAATCCATGTGCTTCAAAATATATACTAAATTAAAAAACACGCTTTTCATACAGCCTATAAAGTGTTTACTTTATGTACTAATTATAATGTAATGTGCTATATAACTAAGACAGTAAAACAACCCCAGCATATTATTACAATAAAAACATTAATGGGTGTATTGCTTTTATTTAGTCTAAAAATATGTTGTTGTTGTTGTAATAAATGTAATAACAAAAATGCCTTTCATGTTCATACTGTGATAGACCCAGAGCAGTTGGGAACAACAGAGTAGCAGAAGGGAGATATACTAGCCACTGGATAAGTAGTTTTCTGTTCCCTGAGTGACCAGAGCAGGGGCTGCTCCAGGCTAATAGACCACCTGACTCCAATTAACCTGCTAAGAGTCAGGTGAGGCAGTTAAGCACCTGACTCTAATTAAGGCCCCTCTGATGCTATAAAAGGGCTCACTCCAGCCCAGCCAGGGGGAGTGGAAGTGTGTGAGAGTACCTGGGAGCAAAAGGAGTGCAAGAAGCTGAGAATGAGTAGGCGTACTGCTGGAGGACTGAGAAGTACAAGCGTTATCAGACATCAGGAGGAAGGTCTGGTGGTGAGGACAAAGAAGGTGTTGGGAGGAGGCCATGAGGAAGTAGCCCAGGGAGTTGTAGGTGTCGTGCAACTGTACCAGGAGGCACTCTAAACAGCTGTAGTCCACAGGGCCCTGGGCTGGAACCTGGAGTAGAGGGTGGGCCCGGGTTCCCCCCAACTCCTGACCAAACACAGGAGGAATTGACCTGGACTATAGCTTCTACCAGAGGGGAAGGTCTCTGGACTGTTTCCTGACCCACAGGGTGAATCTGTGAAGCGAGCAAATTCGCCAATAAGTGCGGGACCCACCAAGGTAGAGGAGGAACTTTGTCACAATACTAATCATGCATTATTGTTATATCCAGTTAACTTATAAGGCTAATTCTAATCCTCCTAAGCTAAAAACAAAAATACAAAGCTTAATGCAATTAAAAATTTAAAAATTTTAGTAATGCTAAAAAAAGCACAAAGGGGGAGTGTAAAAGCAAAAAAAAAGGGGGCGGGGATTAAGTTGCCATTTAAGTATCAAAAACAAAGCAAATATTAAGTTAAGTCTTAGCCTAATATCACAGAATCTTTCCTATTTAATTCTGCTTATATTCTTATATGGCATTCATTGCTATGGTATCTGAGCTCAACCATGAGCACAACTAAACCTATGGCCAGGTCTACTCTTGAAAAGTCTTTGCCAGTAAAGCTATACCAGTATACTAGACCTGCAAAACGCTCCTAGTGCGGATGCAGGAGTTGTTCCTGTTCCCACTGAAATGACAAAAATTCCATTGACTCCATTGGGATTAACACAGTTTGGGGCGTGGGACAATCATGTATTTGTGCTTCTCACCTTTCCCCCCTGCTAATCTACAGACACAGACTTCTGAGCTACAGAAGTCAAGGAGTTGTTAAACTCTTAGGAAGAGTCAATCCCTGTCACAATGTGTCTTGTACAATGCCTAGCATAAAAAAAAGTAATGGTAATGAGAGCGTGGGGCCCTAGAAATAAATATACTTCAGGTGTAGGGTCTTGAGCAATATTGAAGTCCAGCTGGAAAGTAAAAGGTAGTGGTGAGGGGGTGAAGAAAGCAATGGGAAACGTTGCCTTTTCTTTCAAAGGGAATTATATCATTTTACCCTGAACCTTGTGGAGGGGAATGAAGAGGAATCATCACACAGGGCCCAGGCCTGAACACCATAATCAGGCAAAACTACCACTGGTTTCCCTGACTTTCCAAAAACCTTGGGCACTCAGATTCCAGCATGATGAGGATGATATCAGCACCCAGATGGATGGGAAGATAATTATGGGATTTTGTTTTTGCACAGTGGAAAGGGGTGGGGAGCCACAGGGTACTGTAAAGTATGCATAAGTTTTCCCATAGTAACTGATGGACGTCCCTACAAGTGTGGTGAAGAATCTGAGCTTTGGGGTGTTTTTCTGAATCAACTCTCTGAACTTTTTAGGAGACATTTAAAATCGTTTAAGCAGGAAAGAACCACAATTGGAGGCTTTAGTCCTTTTACCCATTTCTGGTCCACACAGCAGCATGTCTTCACCAGAAATGGTTTTCTTGTTTTGGGCGGGGGGTAACTGTGGGGAAGGAGTCCCTGATAGGAGATGTGGAAAGGGGGCCCCAGAGCATTACCTTGAAACCTGATCCTTCGGTACGTGGAGGAAGGGAAACAAGGTAGCTGAAAACTGGGCGGCAGGAAGCAGCCGGCTGTTTATAAGGGGCAGGGTAAGGCGGGCACTGAGGTTTAGGAAGAGCAGCATCTGGGACACACCACACCGGGGAGTCTGCCTTGGTGAGGGAGTGAAGGCAGGTGTGGGCACTCCGCAGTCACACCCGCTCTGGGAGCAGCGCAGGGAGCAGCGGGCAGGTGAGGCTCAGAACCGCTGGGACGGGGACAGTCTCCTGCTGAGGAATCTCTCCCATCCCCCGAGACAGGCTTTACCTAGCTGCCTCCACAGTCACACACCCCCCACCCCGGGCAGGAGGCCGCCTGGGGTCGGCCCAGGGCTGAGCAATGGGGAAGCTCCAGCCGCTCTGGCGCCAGCGGCGTGTCCGAGCAAACCCCTCGCCCAGCCCCTCCGCGCTACTCGCTCTCCTCCCACGGGGGCTCAGCGGCGCTCCCCGGCCGCCGCACGCGGGCAGCGGGGCACCTTCCCCGGCAGGACCGGGGCCGCGTCTCTGGGGGCTGCGCGCTCCATGGCCAGTGGCAGCTCGGAGTGACACGCACCAAGGGAGCCCTGGCCGCTGGGATTGAAAGCAAAGGGATCGTGGCCACTGCGGGGGGCGGAGGTGAAAGTAACCGGGTCCGATCCTGTCCGGGACCAGACAGGTGTAGTGTATTAAACTGCTCTGGGTAGGACTGTGTTACTGGTAGCAGTTACCGATAAGTAATGGATTATAAGAAACTGCTATTGTAGTAAACTGCTACCCGATGTAGCAAATGCCTACAGGTAGCAGTTTCTTGCACTATAATATATGTGAAATTGCTACCTGTAGAAATGTGCTATCTGTAGCAGTTATTTATAGCTATAAATTGTAAGAAACAGCTTTTGTAAAAATATGCTACTTACCTCAGAGGTCACGTTTTCTAGACCTTATTTTTCCCCCCCTTCTCTGGACTCTCTCCAATTTTTACTACAGTTGAGACCTAATCAGAGCAGAGTAGAGTGGATATCCCAGAGTGATGTTCTGGTTTTTGGAATAGATCCCTTTCCACAGTACTCATATCCAGCTTGTGGTCCACTATGACCCCCAGACCCCTTTCCCCAGTTGTCCTTCCTAGGAAGTCATTTCCCATTTAGTATGCGTGCAGATTGTTATCATTCACAAACTTTAATTGTACTCTCTATGCCATTATCTCAATCACTGATTCAGATTTTGAATAGAAACTTATCCAGAACTGATCCTTAGAGACCCATTTTTTATGCCCTTTCAGCCTGTGAATCACTGATAACTACTGTCGGAACTGTTTTCCAACTAGTTTTGCACCCATCTTATTTTAGCTCCATCCAGGTTGCATTTCCATCATTTGTTTATGAGACGGTCATGGGAGACCTGTAACACTGCAATCTGATGAAGCTAATTCCTATAGATAGCAGTTTCTCACACCGTAGGTACGTGAGACTGCTCTCTGTAGCAGTTAGCTACATCCGATGGCCTTTGTATAGCACTATCGTTCAGAGGTTCCTATTGCACACAGTTCCTGGGGTAATCTTTGTGTTTGTGCATTCCTTCAATAAGCCACTAACATTGTCTGGCCTCATCTAACAGAGCATAAGAACATAAGAATGGCCGTACTGGGTCAGACCAAAGGTCCATCCAGCCCAGTAATCTGTCTACCGACAGTGGCCAATGCCAGGTGCCCCAGAGGGAGTGAACCTAACAGGTAATGATCAAGTGATATTTCTTGTGCCGTCCATCACCACCCTCTGACAAACAGAGGCTAGGGACATCATTCCTTATCCATCCTGGCTAATAGCCATTAATGGACTTAACCTCCATGAATTTATCCAGTTCTCTTTTAAACGCTGTTATAGTCCTAGCCTTCACAACCTCCTCAGGCAAGGAGTTCCACAAGTTGACTGTGCACAGTGTGAAGAAGAACTTCCTTTTATTTGTTTTAAACCTGCTGCCCATTAATTTCATTTGGTGGCCCCTAGTTCTTATATTATGGGAACAAGTAAATAACTTTTCCTTATTCACTTTCTCCACATCACTCATAATTTTATATACCTCTATCATATCCCCCCTTAGTCTCCTCTTTTCCAAGCTGAAAAGTCCTAGCCTCTTTAATCTCTCCTCATATGGGATCCATTCCAAACCCCTAATTATTTTAGTTGCCCTTCTCTGAACCTTTTCTAATGCCAGTATATCTTTTTTGAGATGAGGAGACCACATCTGTACGCAGTATTCAAGATGTGGTGTACCATGGATTTATACAGGGGCAATAAGATATTCTCAGTCTTATTCTTTATCCCCTTTTTAATGATTCCTAACATCCTGTTTGCTTTTTTGACTGCCGCTGCACACTGCATGGCCGTCTTCAGAGAACTATCCACGATGGCTCCAAGATCTTTTTCCTGATTAGTTGTAGCTAAATTGGCCCCCATCATATTGTATGTATAGTTGGGATTATTTTTCCCAATGTGCGTTACTTTACTTTTATCCACATTAAATTTCATTGGAGTGTGACAGGGGTGACATTGGGGTGGAGTGTGACAGGGAGTGTGTTGTATGTATGTGGGGGGAGAGAGAGTGGGTTTTTGGGGGGCTGAGAGCATGTCAGCATGCTGTCTTGTAAGTTCAGACAGCAGCAGATCCCCTTTCCTCCCCCTCTCTCTCGCACGCAGCATTCCACAGTAATGGTTGCTTTGTCTCGGAGCAGATAAGCATACCGGCTGTCAGAAACGGAGCTTTGAAAGGGCATATCCGCATTCCTGCAGTGATTCCAACAGAATGACAAGAGTGGCCACTTGACTTAAGGGGATTATGGGACATTTCCAGAGGCCGATCAGAGCATAGTAATGCAACACCCCGTTCACACTGGTGCCGCAGCGCTCCAGCGGGGGCGCATCAAACGTTATTCCACTCACCGAGGTGGAGTACCAGGAGCGCTCTAGCTGCGGAGTCAGAGCGCTCTACGTGCCTTGCCAGTGTAGACAGGTAGTGAGCTAGAGCGCCCGTGGCTGCTTTAATGCGCTCTAACTCGCAAGTGTAGCCGAGCCCTTAGAGTTATATGGGCAGTTAGGTTGTAATTTTGCACCATGAAGGCACATTGCATTTGCGGAAGGATTTTCATCTACCTGGATCATCAAGACCTGCACTGCCAATTCCTAGTATAATAAAGTGTGTTTCTATCAGCATCTCCTTACAGGCCTGCAACATGTCTCCACATGCACCAACTGAGACATGGGGAACAGACAGAACTTGGAGTGGGTGTGGGAAGAGACACTTTTGTTTAGGAACATTGAAAGAGTGTGAGATCACGTGACCTAGCATGCCTCTTGGCAGAGCCTTTAGTAATTACAAAGCATTATTGATCTCTAATCATTTTAATCATTTAATATTTTCACTGATTGTCTAGTTCTCTTTGGTCAAGTCCTTACATAAAGTTTATAGTTAATGTTTTTAATGCTTGTGTGAGTTTGAATTATTTGTGAGTTCAAGTGCTGTAGCCACAGCATTAGTGTGGTTATCCCTTGTCTCGCTGGAAGCACTGCCAAGTAGCTTGATCCTTTAGCATACCAGGAGGGGGAGGCAGGCACCTGCCAGCAGCACAGTGAAATGAGCCCAGGGTGACCGAAACTTTGGAACTGTCCAAAAGCTGTGAGATATCCCTCTCCTGTTTGCACTGCATTCAGGTACTAAGCCAGCACTGAAAGGGGAGTTACATCTCTACTTTGTTAAATAAACTTTTGCTCGTTTTCACTATAAACGTATCTAAGTGTCGTGTGTTAAGCAAAGAGGTGATCTGAGCTGAAACTGGTAAGCTGGGGTGTACTGTTCCTTTCCAAAGAGCAAATCTGTAAATACTGTGAGTTTGCAGTGGAGCAGGGGCTTCACACTCCAGGGAGATGCTCGGAGAGCTCAGGGGTTGGAATGTGCCTATCGCTAACCTGTAAAGAGACAGCAGGGCCTGCATAGGCCTGGAGGGGAGTGTTTGTGTTGCCTGTGGCCACTAGAGTTGGGAAGCTGACCCCCACCAGGCACAGACAAGTCTTTCTCATGCTAAGGACAGGTGGCCGCAGCCCTGGGTACCCCCAGGAAGCAGGCCACATTGTTGTCCTAATTTTTAAAAAAGAACATAGTTCTTTAGAAAAGTAATTTACCCTGATGTAAAAGTTGTATGTAATGACAAATATTTTTTCTTCTCTAGGAAAAGTTGTTGAAAGGAAACAAATAATTAATAAAGAAACATAAACATCTTAATGTGAACTCTTTGAATGGCTATTGTCTCTGAAAGGTTGTGCTGTTTCCTTGTGTATGCAGATTTTACCCAAAGTGATTTACTTGTGCAAGTCTAAGAACCATACAACAGAATAACACAATGAAGGATGATTTCATAAATTACACAGAAAAGGAAACACTTGATCCTAGTAAGTTTTTCGGTTAGTTGTTTCTTCTTTTGAATGTTAGGCTAGTTGTTGGAAGGATGTACTCCATTTCCACGAAACTAAGCCACATTTTGAATCTTGTCTGGTAGCCATGAGGGATTTCTAGGGAAAAACTGATCAGCCCTCCCATCGTCCTCCGCAAATCATGCTACTCTGGCTATTAAGCTTTCTTCTGTGGTGTCTTTACCCAGCGTGTACGGACCCTTCTTGGGGATCTCTGTGGAGGAAACAGCATTCAGAAAATATTCATAGTTTGCACTGAATATGCATATTCTCTTTTAACTTAATCACAGCACTGGCTGGGCGTAGCTCTGTGGTCTTTCTATCAACTTAAGTGACCCTGGTGTGGCACTCTAGCTTAACAATAACTAAGGCTCCCATCCTGCGAGCATTTATGCACACGAGTAGTCCCATTGAATTTCAATGTGGCCTCTCATATGCCTAAAGTTATTTACATGCATCAGCAATGGGGCCTAAGCGTGCAAATACTCCACTATGTGAGTCAGGAGCCAGTTAACTGCATTTGATTTGTTATATAATCAAAACAAACATAATAGTGTCCTGTAAGACTCTACAAAGGTGTTCTAAAATCACAGTAGGGTTGAGGTCTGTAGGTACTACTGAAACACCAACAAATAATAAGATGCCTGTTCCACTCTAAGGCCCCAGTCCTGCAAAGACAAAGGCCTGGTCTACACCTAAAAGTTAGGTCCACCTAGCTACATGTCTCAAAGGTGTGAAAAATTCATGCCCTTGTGAGACATAGATAAGCCGACCTAAGCCCCAGTGTAGACACCATTAGGTTGACAGAAGAACTCTTCCATCAACCTAGCAGGTGGATTCACTAATCCCTTCCATCATTGTAGTAAGTGTATATGCTACACAGAGAATAGCTGCAGCTGTGCCACTGAAGCACTTCTAGTGTAGACATACACTTAGGCATACCCTCAGTTTTTTCAAAACTGAGGCCCAAGTTAGTCTTTAATGACTTCCCTTAAAATTAGTTTGTTTGTTCTCAGCTTGGATGTGATTTTTTGGAGAGGAAAAAATTGAAAGTGATTGAGCTGTTTCAAGAGCATGAGAGAAATGTAGTTTTCCTGCTTTAAAAAAATCAACTGTTTTGGTGCTCAGATAATTCAGAAAGGGATTTAAGGTGCTTCATAAGAAGCTGACTTAAAAGACCTTACTATTTGTGAAAGCAAAACCTACTTTCCCCTCCACAGAATCTGCAAGGAATGGCTATGGCAATCCTACTTTCCAACATGATGAAAAACCTGAGCAAAATGACCAGTTACAGAACAAGAAAAAGTAGGGGTTCCTTGATCTTAATACGCTGTTAAATTTCTTGCCCTGCCTTTCAAGAAAGGGCCTGGATTAATTTTGCATTAATCTCTTTAGAAAGAAAAATGAGAAGTCAAAGGAAAAGATGGTTGGCATTTTGAAATTGGTTAGTGCATAGTTTATTGGTTTGATTTATATTTCTCATTGTTCCTTTTCTTTGCCTGTTTTACATTATGGTGACAGACTAATGTGCAACCACAATACTGCATTTCGAAAGAGAAGAAAGAGGTCTGTGCTAAACTTAGTATTGGGCACAGCCATATTTGTGTGTTGATTTCAGGCTTCCCACTTTAAAAATATGGCCTGTTGTGCAAAGTTCCCCCTACAGCTAACTGCCAGTGCTTGACGATGTTTCAGCACTAGCACCATGACGGAGTGAAATTCACCCATGTTAAGGACTGAAGTGAAGCATGTGCGGTAAGTAGGGCCTTGCCCTGGCGCTCTCAACTGGAGATAATTTTACCATTTGTGCATAATGTCTCATGAATTATCCAGGGAAACAAATGCTGTGTTTTTCTTTAAATGTGATAACTGCTACATACCCATTTCTATTGGTAGGCAGCAGCCAAATGTTTGTCAACTACCTGTTCTTGTTTACATTTTAAATGCACTGAGTAATGTGATGTAGTAGAATGCACACAGAGAGGCAGTGAGTTGCACAGGTGATGTTATCACTTTGTGAAAAATGTAAGAGATTCTTTTTTCTGCAGATTAGGGGATTCATCCTACCAACATGTCTGAAGTCCCTCAATAAAAACTGGCCTAAAACTGTGTGTAAGCTTTTTCAAAGTGCATCCCAAGTGTTGTGTTTGCCTTCACAGTATCTAATTCATTGCTTCATAAAGTGTTTTGGGATACCCAAACCTCGAATGATGCTATGTAAAAACAAATCCTATTCTATGTGTCTTAGTAGGATATTGTCACAATTATGTGAATTTGTCAATCTTCAATTAATACCTTTTTCTTTATATTCGTGTAGTTTGGGTATGCCGATTGGCTGGATATCATTTTGATGATGATAGGTTTGATTGCAGCTGTTGCAAATGGAACAGGGCTGCCACTTATTATAGTTGTCATTGGAGAGATGACAAACAGATTTGTAACGATTGGCCAAGCAGTAAACTTGTCTTCAGGTAAATAAAGTTTGTTCAACTTCTGAAAATATTTGTTAGGATCTCTTATTTACTGGATTGGCAGAGGTTCAGGATGGAGTGCTGCTGTGGTGTTAAAGGCCATGAAGAGCATAGTGAATTAAATAGGTATATTTCCATATATTATATTATCTCATAGAACTGGAAGGAACCCTGAAAGATTATCGAGTCCAGCTCCCTGCCTTCACTAGCAGGACCAAGTACTGATTTTGCCCCAGATCCCTAAGTGGTCCCCTCAAGGATTGAATTTACCATCTTGGGTTTAGCAGGCCAATGCTCAAACCACTGAGCTATCCCTCCCCCAAATTCTGAGCAGTCCTTCCTTTTTACCTTGCTGTATAGTACAGTAGCAATATAGACACTTGATAAATTACAGAGCAGTACATTTGGTAACTGTAAAACAATTTTCTACTTTCTATAGCGTATAGTTAATCCATGGAATTCACTGTCCCAGGAGGTCACCAAATCAAGTTCTGTGATTGGATTTTTAAAACAACAAAATAGGACCATTAATTCTATTTTGCCTCTATATGAGCTAAGCTTATGATAAAGGCAATCATAACTTACCCTAAAATATATGTGCTGACACCTGGAAGGGGTCTCCTATTCCTCCCAGGTTTGAATAGTTTTGCACCTTGGTTAGGTGCATTATTAGTGAACTTTATCCTTTTGCAGACAGCCAGCAAAAGGCTGAGCCACCACTTGGGCCCCACTTGGGCCCAGTTTTGAGTGGAACCTAAGTGGTGCATAAAAGTCAGACTTGTGGTGTCTGTATGGATGAATTTTGCCTTGTGTGAGGTAGAAGGGGGAGTTATCAACTTCTGAAAAATCAGATATTGGCCACTGTTGGAATCCAAAGGTCAGATCAGATGAAGCTATGATCTGACCAGTGCCCATTGATGTAGTGATCTAAATCCGTGACATCACTCTACAGTAACCCTCTGAGCTGACTCAGAAGTTTGCTCTGTTTGATCCTCCACTGGAAGGATGATGGCCACCATGAAAGTTATAAAACTACAGAGCTGTTGCAGAGAGTGTAGTGTCATGCAAAACACCCACAAGATTAAGGCCTAAAACCGACATGATTTGTTTTATGCCTGTTCTAATAAAACTGAATATTTTTCTTTCTTACAATTAATCTTTCAGTTGTGATGAATAGTAGCTCTACTTGTCCAGCAATTCCGGGTTTGGATATAGAAGCTGAAATGACCAGGTAAGAACCTCTGCAATTATTTTCATAAGAATAGCACAGTGTAGCTTCTATATATTTGTCCATTAAACTGTAAGCCAAATTTGGCCCTCAATTACATCCCATTGGCTTCAGCAGGGTTGAACGTGACCTGATGTGTCCAACTTATCTTGCAAGATGCAATTGATCTTATGGACTTTTACTGTTTTACCACAGGTTTGCCTACTATTATGCGGGTATTGGCTTTGCTGTAGTGATATTGAGCACGATCCAAGTCTGGACATTTTTGACCTCAGCTGCAAGACAGACAGCAAGAATCCGACAAAAGTTTTTTTTTGCAGTACTTCACCAGGAGATGGCTTGGTATGATACCAGCCAGACTGGAACGTTGAACACCCGACTGACGGAGTGAGAAGGCTCTATTTATCTATGCACCAGGAACATGAGCCAAAGAGAAGTCTGATGTTTACCTTGATAGAATTAGCTACAGGGAATGTCCAGGAAACCTTTTTAACTAAGACTCAACATATTACTGCTGTCTGAGGGTGGAATTCGTTATCATTTTTCACTTCATTTTCAGAGTTTCAGTGACATTCCATTGCGAGGGCCTATGCTGTGAAATGCAATATCTTACTCCTCTGACATTGGCTTTGTAGTGTCTATGAGCTATTTTGCAAACTACTGTAGATAAACAGCTCTGCTGTCTCCAGCTAGTTTACAAACACTGAAACCCCTGACATTGTATGAAATGAAACTGCACTCATAGTTACGGGCACTGTTATCATTTTGAACCTGATCCAAAACCAATTAAAATCATTAGGAATCTTTGGATCAGGCCCCTTGTGCAGGGATTCAAAGGAAGGTATGAAGAGTTTCTCCAGATTTAATTTTTGCAGGGAGGGATATGCCCAGTTTTTGGAAGATGTGAATCCTGAAGGGAATGAGAGAGGCTTGAATTTCACCAATCCTAGCTCCCACATATGTAACTAGCAAGAGAAAATTAGTGTGTCACACTATGGTTTTGCAAATAATAATTTACTAACACTGTGCTTGTCACTGTATAGGATGCAAAATGGAGATATTCCTGGCCTCAAAGATCTTAAAATCTAATAACAAAATTGAAGAAGATAGAATACATAGGGGAACTTGGAGGAAAAAGTAATGTAAAGGTTTTGGGGGTGAATTTTTGTTTTTGTATGGATTATTCCTTTTGGATATTTCATAAATACATTGGGTCACGTGTGAATGAGCAGGGGTAGCAATGGCAGAAGTCTATCTAGAGGTTACATCACAGAAAATGAGTTGTGATCTGCTAGTTCCTAGCCCCACAAAGAGCTGTTCAGTACCCATGTCCAAAATTCCTACTGCCCAATGATTTGAACAGTTAAACTTCTGACAAGCTTTTCTCCAGCAGAACAGAAAAATGTGTGAGGAGGAGGCATTCATCAAAGTTAACAAATCTCTTTTTTTAATTAACAGTGACATTAACACCATCCACGAAGGCATCGGAGACAAGTTCTGTATATTTGTACAATTCTTTGCCACGTTTCTGACAGGGATTGTTATAGGATTCGTCTACGGGTGGAAACTGACTTTGGTGATTTTGTCAGTTAGCACTCTCCTTACTGCAGCAGCAGCAGTTGGATCAATCGTAAGTGCTGGGGGAAAACAAATAAGAATTCTACTTCTAAAAACAGATTGAGAGGGAGTGAACCCCAAAGCAACATGACCCCAAAGTTTGGAGAGCATGGAGAGCAGCCCTTCTCCTACTCCACTGCCTTCTGCCCCAAAATTTGCAGAGCTCTGTCTACACTGAGCATCAGCAGGCAGGCATTGGCATGCCATGGAGGCCTGGACGGCTTCCAGTCACCACCACTCACCACATGGGAAGAGGATGATCAGCATTCATCAACTGTGACCACATTAGTAGATATTGCTTGTAATGCACAGAAAAATTGATAAAGTGTTTCCATTTATAGGTTGTATTTTGTTTTCTTTCCCCCACCCAACCACTGAAAATGATGGAGGAAGAAACAGGATTGTGACCTATAATTAAGATAGCTAAGTTATTTACATGGCCTCCATTACTATAGTTTCTGAGTGCCCCACAATCTTCATTGTATTTAGCCTCACAACACCATGCAAGATAGGGGATTCCCATGTTACACATGAAGTGAAACACGGAAAGAAGTTACTTACCCGAAGTTGCCCAGGAAAACTGTTGGAGTGGGGACTTGAACCCAGGTCTCCTAAATTCTAGGCTCTTTCCCTAAGTGCTTGATCATCCTTTGTAGCTGTACATAATTTACACCACTTAAATAGATTGCAATAAAATACTTTCCCCTCCCCCCCACCCTCTGAATTTTCCAGTTCATGGCATCGTTTACTACAAAAGAGCTGACTGCTTATGCTAGAGCAGGAGCTGTGGCGGAAGAAATTTTGACTGCTATCAGAACAGTTGTTCCTTTCAATGGACAGATGAAGGCATTAGCAAAGTGAGTTTTTTAAACTAATTATTGATTGTACATAATATTTGGTAAAGTGATGTGGTTATTTAAAAAAAATCAAAGATGATCCATCAGTTTATCCCCCAGACAGCTGAGAAGTTCAGATGAAGATAAATATGAGCATATGGAAGGAGATGTTTTCTGTCACCCATGAATATTTGCAATCACTCAATTGACCTACATTATGGAGGGGCATTGTAAGGCCCAATTTCCCTCTGACACTAACCTGAAGTTGAATTTGGAAGCTGAAGCTATAGAAAATGCAATCTTCTCTAAGGCTCCAGTCCAACAAAGCACTTCTGCAAATACTTTAAGCACATGCACACTCCCACTGAAATCATTGATTAAAGTGTTTACAGTTAACCTCATGCTTTACTGGATCATGACCTTAGGAAAAATTGCCTATCACTTTCCTATGTCATCGACTTCAAGGGGGCTACCCACATGCTTAAAGTTAAGAGTGTGCTTAGTGCTTTGCAAATATTCCTCTTCTTGATCTAATCTGAACAGCACCAATGATATATAGTGTATGTGGAAGAAATTAATTACACATCATTTTAGTATCCCTTCACTACTGCGCAAACTGTGCCATTCATTTTGGGGCTTCCCACTTTTGGTCAGGGCATTTTTGTACATATGTGTTGAGAGGTTCCTACAAAGCTTCTGAGCATGTCATTGAACAATAAAATGATATGTACGTCCTCCTGAAACGTTCTGAGAACATTGCTGGGCTGAGCGGTGCTTTCTGTAATGCCCTTGAGAAGCTAAAGGGGATTAGATAGCTAATGAGTGAACAGAAGCTGTTATTGATTGATGGAAAACCATAAGCTTGTAAAGGAATGGCAAGGAAAAAGAGTGATTTTTTTTCATTAACTGTTAATCTTTGTCCTTGTCTCACAGGGATTAACTAGCATAATATGGTGCTTAATTTGTATTTGATTGCTTGCTATTGGCATATATCTTGGTAACTTAGCTTATGAGAATAGTTCCTGGCTTCCAACAGTGTTCAGCAAGAGCGAACTACTGCCAGGTTGTGGAGTCAAAGGGGATTCTGGCTTCTGTTTACTTGTTTGGTTTTATCTAAAGCAGTTTTTCTTCAACAATTGAGTGAGCACTAATTCTTACATTTGAGAGCTGATATTCATAGAATCCTAGAAATGTAGGGCTGGAAGGGACCTTGAGAGATCATCAGTTCCAGCCCCCTGCACTGAGGCAGGGTCAAGTATACCTAGGCCATCTCTGATAGGTGTTTGTCTAACCAGTTTTTAAAAACCTCCAATAATGGGAATTCCACAACCTTCCTTGGTAACACATTCCAGTACTTAACTATCCTAATATTTAGACAGTTTTTCCTAATATCTAACCTAAACCTCCCTTGCTGCAGATTGCCCTGATTATTTCTTGTCCTGTCTTCTGTGGATATAGAGAACAACCGATCACCATCCTCTTTGTAACACTCCTTAGCATATTTGAAGACTGTTAGCCAGGTCCCCGCTTAGTCTTCAATTTTCAAGACCAACATGCCCAGTTCTTTTAACCTTTCCTCAGGTTTTCTAAACTTTTTATCATTTTTGTTGCGCTCGTCTAGACTTTCTCTAGTTTGTTCACACCTTTCCTAAACCGATACACTACTCTGGCAGAGGCCTCACCAGAGACAAGTAAAGTGGAACAGTTGCCTCCCATGTCTTAAATGGCACTCCCCTGAGTGCACCCCAGAATATTATCTTTGTGAAAAAAATACATCACATTGTTGGTTCATATTCAATTTGTGATATACTTGAATTCCCAGATCTGCAGTACTACTACCTACCCAGTTATTCTCCATTTTGTATTTGTGCATTTGATTTTTCCTTCCCAATTGTAGTACTTTGCACTTGTCTTTATTGAATTTCATGTTGTTGATTTCGGGCCAATTTTTCCAATATTACATAAGAATGGCCACATTGGGTCAGACCAATGGTCCATCTAGTCCAGAATCCTGTCTTCTGACAGTGTCCAGTGCCAGATACTTCAGAGTAAATGAACAGAACAGGACAATGTTTGAGTGATCCATCCCGTCATCCAGTCCCAGTTTCTGGCACTCAGACGTTTAAGGACATCCCCAGCATAGGGTTCCACCGCTGACCATCTTGGCTAATAGCCATTGATGGACCTAGCCTCCATGAAATTATCTAATTCTTTTTTGAACCCAGTTATACTTTTGGCCTGGCAAAGAGTTGTTCACTGCATTATGTGAAGAAGTACTTCATTTTGTAAGTTTTAAACCTACTACCTATTAATTTAATTGGGTATGCCCACACCTCATATAATGTGTTCAGTTCTGGTTGCCCCATCTCAAATCAGATATATTAGTTCTTATGTTACATGAAGGGGTAAATAAGTTTCCTATTCACTTTCTCTTCATTCATTTTCTAGACCTCTATCATATCCTCTCTTAGTCATCTCTTTTCTAAGATGAACAGTCCAGTCTTTTTAATCTCTCCTCAGCTGGAAGTTGTTCCAAACCCCTAATAATTTTTGTTGCCCTTCTCTGTACCTTTTTCTAATTCTAATATATCTGATTTGAGATGGGGCAACCAGAACTGAACACATTATATGAGGTGTGGGCATACCATGGATTTACACAGTGGCATGATGATATTTTCTGTCTTATTAGCTATCCCTTTCTTAATGGTTCCTAACATTCGGTTAGCTTTTTTGACAGCTGCTGCACATTGAGCAAATGTTTTTGGAGAATTGTCCATGTTGTCTACAAGATCTTTCTTAAGTGGTAGCAGTTAAATTAGACCCCGTCGTTTTTTATGTATAGTTGGGATTGTTTTCCAATGTGCATTACTTTGGATTTATCAACATAGAATTTCATCTGCCATTTTGTTGCCCAGTCACCCAGTTTTGTGAGATGCCTTTGTCGCTCTTTGCAGTCAGCTCTGGACTTAACTATGTTGAATAATTTTGTATCATCTGCAATTTTTGCCACTTCATTGTTCATCCTCTTTTTTTCATATAATTTATGAATATGTGAACAGCACAGGTCTCTGAGCAGGGTCCCCAAAGGATCTGTAATTTATCTCTCCCTGCTGCGAAAACTGACCATTTATTCCTACCCTTTGTTTCCTATCACTCTTATCCCATGTCTTTGCTTAAGAGCCTTTGGTGTGGGACCTTGTCAAAGGTTTTCTGAAAGGCCAAGTGCACTATATCAACTGGATCACCCTTGTCCCCATGCTTGCTGAAACTCTCAAAGAATTTTAACAGATCGGTGAGGCACAATTTCCATTTACAAAAGCCGTGTTGACTGTTCCCCAACATATCATGTTTATCTGTGTGCCTGATAATTCACTCAGAACAGCCACGGGCCAGATCCTCTGTTGATGAAAATCAATGAAGCTGTGTTGATTCACACGATCTAAGAATCTAGATAATTTATTTTTATGGCAGAAAAGCCTAGAAGCATGAAAGGAAGCTAGGGAAATGAATGTCATCTGGGTAAATACCAAATTTAACATTTTATCATCTGTTTTCAGATATGATGTTAACCTAGAGAATGCTAGGAAAGTTGGAGTCAAAAAATCCAT
The DNA here is from genome assembly GCF_002925995.2 of Terrapene triunguis. Lineage (NCBI taxonomy): Eukaryota > Metazoa > Chordata > Testudines > Emydidae > Terrapene > Terrapene triunguis. The sequence goes on along the minus strand of NW_020664435.1, from coordinate 19,021,727 downwards.
TACCAGCTACACATCTTTGGGTTTCACAGAGTTTATTTCCTTTGGAGCCTTTGCTCTTGCATTTTGGTATGGAACCAAACTCACAGTGGAGGAGAGAGAGAATTATGACCTCGGATGTGTGTTAATTGTAAGTACAGCACAGTATAGTCTGATTAGCTGAGGCAAACTTTTTAAAAATGGTCTATAAATTAGAGAAAATGCTTTGTTGTTTAAGTACCGCGTAAAAAGATCTATAATTTCTACTCAGGCACAAAGTACCCATCAGACTAAATGTTAAAATATGTTTAATATAAATCAACAGAGATGTTGAATCTACATATTTAAGACCTCAAAGTTCCTAAACAAATATCTCATTTGGTCACTGTCATGCTGTCTGGAGTGGTTCACGACCATGAATGCCTATCTCAGGGCAGGCTGTCAGAAAACAGGGCAGACACCCCAAACTGGTGGTGTGTTCTATAATTAGATTTTACCAAGCCAGTAACAAATGTGAATTCCGGGATCACTATACCAGTCTTACCATGGAGTCATAGACAGACTCTCTAGTCTATCTTGCCACCCAGACAAACTTGACTTCATGATAAAGGGTCATTTACACCAAAAATCACACCACATTCAGGTTGCTTCCAGTCCCAGAGTCTAATCACTTACCCCAGATCAATTAGTATCCTAGATTTTATACCAAAGACAACGCTGGTAGACAATTCTATAGTAAACTAACTAAAGGTTTATTAGCTAAGAAAAGGTAATAAGAGTTATTGAGAGATTAAAGAAGATAAAATATATGTACAGATGAGTCAGTCTGTAATTCCAAATAGTAGCAGAGATGTAGTGATCTGCCGGTTTCCCAAAAGTCTCTCAGGGCGACCCAGAATAACTCATGGAATCTCTATCTCCATGTTCATTTTTTCTGCCCTGTTAGAATCCAAACAGTGTAGAGATGAAGGATTTTTCCCTGAATCCATACTCATAGTTTTCTTCCCACAGAAAACAAGCTGACAGGGTCAATACCCCTGTGGGGTTTTCCTTTGATGGCAGAGAGTGGGGAATACATTTGGAGTCTTTGACCTTCGATCATCACACACAATGACCACTTGCTTTGAAATTAACACTTTTCTGTTAAAGTTCTTCATTTGTATTCCACAAGGCTTCTTTCTCATTTGATCAGTTATTTACTGACAGGGGCATACACTCTGTGAATATTTGCTACAGCATTGTAACGGGATCCAGATAAGTGAAAACAATGCATTAACATCCCATTAGTTTTCATGAAGTTTAAACAGCAAATACATTCTGATACATTTAACAATCACTTTGATCTATACTAATACACAAGTGAATTGGCCTGGCTTCCAGCTATGCATCTGTAAGCATTCAGTGAAGTCTGGGGCTTTGGCATGAGCTGGCATCTGGTCTGCCGGTGTCATAGCGATGTGACCATCTTACATTTTTTTTAAAATCCCTGCAAGGGATTATTGTACTTTACCAATACTATTAGATTATTTTTCCTTTGGAAAGGAATAAGGCCCTGATCCTGCAAAGACTTAGGTACGTGCTTTATGCACTGTGAATAGCCCCATTGACTTCTGATCAGAACTTGACTTCAGTGGAAGTAGTCACAGTGCATAATATGCACTTTGAAGGATTGGGGCCTCAGGAAACTGTGGATTAACTCTCTTTGAGGACACTGAGGTTTTTAATATTGCAAATTTAATTTCACTATTTATTCTCTTCATGGGAGTTAGTGAAAGCAGCAGCAACAAAAAAAGCTAATCCAACTGTTAAAGGGCATGTGGCTTCACACAATAGCTACATTCACCACTTCCTGTGTCAAATCCAGCGAAAGAATAAAAACTGGGGGAGCTGGAAAAATGCAGCCTGAAATTTTAGATTTGATTTTCTTTTTTTATATTTTTTCTGGAAAAGCTCTTACAGAACCACCAGGATTACCATGACATTTAGCACTAAGAAAACTGCAGGTCTGGAACCACTGTACGCTAGCTCCTGTTTTTGTTCCCTGTAGGTATTATTCTCTCTGCTCCGTGGCGCATTCTTTCTCGGACAGGGCTACCCATACTTAGAGAGTGTTGCCAATGCTCGAGGTGCTGCCTATGAAGTGTACAAGGTTATCAGTAAGGTACTTAATGTTGCTTTTCTAGCAGTCTGAAATTTCTGATTTATTTCTCAAAAAATTCAAAAAGTGGATGAACTCCATAGACTCATACCACTGAAAACAAAAATAAGATGACATTTCTATTCATATTAAGAAGACACGAGCCTTAAGCAAAGCCCTAAATGTGCTTATTGCAAACTTGGGGGAAATTCAGATCTATAGCTCAACTTTACAGATTGGGGCCCTCTTTCCTGTTTATTTTTTAGAGTAAGTGGTGAAGAGCTAAGTGAAATGACATTGCTCTTTAAAACACAAGTATATGGAGTAGACATGATTTCAGTTCAACTGCTTTTGATTTGGAGATTAACAGTGCTGTTGAAAGCTATGGTAATACTGTTGCTGGGGAAGAGGGATGCCACACTTTCAGTAACTAACTCTTAGAATTTTGTACAGCAGTTTGTTATATATCTGCAGTCTCACGTTCATATTAGGTTAGAACAAAGGGCTGAGTTTTGTCTTCTGTTATGGCCATAAATGTCTATTGGTTTCAGTGAGGTTGTGTGGATATAACAAAGTGTGGAATTTTGCCCAGAGAAACTAAATTAAGGGTGATCAAACTCTGTGTAACCACCTCTGGAGTTGGTTGTTCCTGACCTATTACAGTAAGCAAGTCTTTAGGGGACTCGCCCCAGACTACAGCAACAATGGTTACAGAGGCTCAGGACTCTGTTTCCCAGATTGCCTAGAACATACATAAGAACGGCCGTACTGGGTCAGACCAAACGTCCATCTAGCCCAGTATCCTGTCTACCGACAGTGGCCAATGCCAGGTGCCCCAGAGGGAATGAACCTAACAGGTAATGATCAAGTGATCTCTCTCCTGCCATCCATCTCCACCCTCTGACAAACAGTCTAGGGACACCATTCCTTACCCATCCTGGCTAATAGCCATTAATGGACTTAACCTCCATGAATTTATCCAGTTCTCTTTTACACGCTTTTATAGTCCTAGCCTTCACAACCTCCTCAGGTAAGGAGTTCCACAAGTTGACTGTGCGCTGAGTGAAGAAGAACTTCCTTTTTATTTGTTTTAAACCTGCTGCCTATTAATTTCATTTGGTGACCCCTAGTTCTTGTATTATGGGAATAAGTAAATAACTTTTCCTTATCTACTTTCTCCACATCACTCATGATTTTATATACCTCTATCATATGCCCCCTTAGTCTCCTCTTTTCCAAGCTGAAAAGTCCTAGCCTCTTTAATCTCTCCTCATATGGGACCTGTTCCAAACCCCTAATCATTTTAGTTGCCCTTCTCTGAAACTTTTCTAATGCCAGTATATCTTTTTTGAGATGAGGAGACCACATCTGTACGCAGTATTCAAAATGTGGGCATACCATCGATTTATGTAAGGGCAGAGTCCTGGATGGAGATAGAACAAGCTGGAAGCTACTACCAGAACCAATCGGAAACCAGAACTCAGAGACAAAGGGTTTGGTTTTATTTTTGGTTGTGCTGATCTTGGAGTGGAGCAGAGAGCCGAGGAGGTCGCCTTTAATCTTCCCATTCCTACTCAAAGAGAAGTTTTGAACTCTGCCGGTGGTTACTGGGTCATTGAAAAGTGTCAGTCCAGCAGAGATCAGCAACCTAGGAAGTGGAGGAGCAATTCCAGGTCAGGCTATTTAGCGCCAGGTTAATTTTCCATTGGACTTCAGACCAGGGAGCCTCAGGATGATGGTATCTTTTTAGGGGTGAAGACTTTGTAATAAATCCCCAGTTTGTTTATTTTGCTTGTGCATTTTAAGCCCACCAACAATTACAGGCTGCATCACTCCTCCAAGAACTGATTCTCAACCCACATTCTGCCTAGGCAGATACTGGGAGGGAGCTAAGGGATTTGGGCCCATTGTAAATGTTGGGAGATGGATGATTTAAGGTATAGTTGATGTTTTATTATTCTAGTTACTCCTGTTCTTCCCATGTCCCCTATCCCAAAATGCTTTGCAGGGTATACACAAGGATTGCATTTCACTGATATGCAGAATCCTCTGGGGTGAAATTCAGCAACCACTGATCAGTTAAACTGCTATGTAGTGTTGCAGTGTTTCTTTTACTGTCCTAAACAACTTATCCATCAAAACCCACAACTGTAAAATCACAAATGTGTAATACCTTTTCAAAATCTCTCTCCAGCACCGTCTTCTAGATAGCAGTGCCAAGGAAGGATACAGACCAGACAAGCTCAAAGGAGACATTGAATTCAAAAACATCCATTTCTGTTACCCATCTAGACCTGATGTTAAAGTAAGTGTTCTTATTAAATTAATCTTTGCAGTGAAAAGCTGCTGCCATTATCTGTGTGACCAAAAAGAAAACTGATATTTTATCAATTTAATGTGTTTACAAAAAATGAATTAAAATAAAATATCCATCCTGTACTCTGGATGTATGGTCTAGTTGAAAGAACATTGGATTCTATTCCCAGCTCTGCCATTGTCCTGCAAAATAACACTTGGCAAGTCACTTCACCTCTCTCTTCCTCAGTTTCCCCATCTGTAAAATGGGAATAGTAATACTGACCTCCTCTTTAAAGTCCTTTGAGATATATGGATGAAATGTACTATGTGAGAGTGAAATGTTGTTATACTAGTTATAAAAATACAACAATAATGCAGGATGAATGTCCTTCCAAAACTAAAGCTCTTCTTCACCACCATCATCCACCTTTTCTTCATTTTCACCTGCTGGAAAAAGCAAGAGAGAACAAATGGGACTTACAGCATAACCTAAAGGTGAGTAAATTTGGCCTCTGGTGAATTGAATCAGAAGCAAATTCTTCTTTCAAGCTCTGTCACCAAGAATGCCTCACCTCCAGCCCTCATGTGGTTAAATCCAGAAAGCTGTTTGTGTCAGTGCTTCAGAAGATCTCAGCTGCTGTGACATCCCATGTGGGGAGAGGTAATCTTGGAGATAGCCAGGACTCAACCTATTTTAAGGTCTATTGGTTAAAGCCATTATTCTATATCACTCCTGACAATGAAATGGAAGCCAGTGCAGATCACAGAGCATGGAGGTAAGATTCTCCCTACAGATAATGCCCTCTAAGAAACAGACTGCCATACTCTCTACCAGCTGAAGTTTGTGAGGGGAGTCATCTTGTTGTACAGTCTCATGTATGGTACTTTGCAGTAATCCAATACTTCTTTCTGGATTGACATCAGTACCAGAATTGAAAGTTCAGAACTTTCTGGCCAAGTGTAAAAGACAAACAAAATGCTATTAGCTATTACTGCTTCCTGCTTGCAAAAGCAGCTGTGGATCCAACAGGTTACAAACTCACTTGAGTGTGCTGCTGTTAGCTGTGCCAGTTCTTCGGATGGGTTCCTCCAACCTACAAGCATAAACTCAGTCATCTCTGAGGTGAGTCATAGCTGACTTGCCTGCATCAAACCCACCCTGTAACTTGCTGGCTAAGCCAGTCAACTTCTCCCAGCTGAGTCTCATGAAACAGACCTAGAGCTATGTTATCTGAATACTGAAGACAGTGTAGTCTGTACTTTCTCACTGTCTTCCCCTAATGGTCTTGCATACAAATTTGAGCAGGAGGGTGACAAGACAGAATCCCACATCACTCTACACAAGAGAAACTCTGGACCGGATGAGCCACCCTTTGGGCCTGTGGCTGGAATGGGATGGAGCCATTCAAGAATGATTCCATCTATCCCTTCCAGAGTTCGCCCTGTGTCAGCAGTGGCTCATTATCAATGGTATCAGAGGTAGCTGGCAAAGCTAAAAGAATCATCCTGGATACCTGGTTCTCATCAATAACCAGCCAAAGATGATCAACATACAAGATCAAGGCAATCTCCATTTTGTACCTAAATTTGGAATGAACCGGGTCACAGAGAGCTGAAGATTCTAGTTATTGTCAGCGTTAACTTGACATGCCCTTTCCTGCCTTACCTAAAAAGGGAGGTTAGAGATGGGATGGTCGTGATGAGAAATGATGTTAAAGGGGTGGAGAATGATGCTCTTGCTTGGTCAAGCAAACACCAAAGCTTATCTGCTATTAGCTTACTGGAAAACTGGAGCTCTTCTGGTATAGTATAAGGAGACGAGAACAATATTACTGTTGTTTTGATCTTCTATTGCAAAAAAAAGTGTAGTCATAAATCAGCCTAAATGTCAATATACATAAGAGTTCCCATAGGAGACAAATATTTTGGCCACTAATAATATTAGACATTTATAAGATGGGATAAACGGACTGAGGTAAAATGTTCCTAAATGTGAACATAGCAACAAAAGTGTCATTACTCCATAACTAATCCCTCCCTAGTAAATTCTAGAGATTGTCAAACCCTGACTCTTCATTCCATTGGGGATATTAAAACACCCACTTTGTTTTCAGAGCCAAAGGTTTTTTCTTAGGACAGTCTTTATAGAATAAGAATAGAACAAAGCAAGATTGTTATTAGTAATAAAACCTTTTTCTTGTCATCTTCAAAGTGCTTTCCAACCAGGGTTGGAACAAAGGACTGAAAGCAGGCCTGGGAGTTCAATACACTGTTAGACCAGACCTCTCATTATTGGCTTGATCATGATGCCAAGCATCTTAATAGATCTTTTTCTAAACAAACCATTTATTTAAGTAGCTCTATATTTACTGGACTAACATATAAAGATTATATTTCCAGATTCTCAAGGGCCTGAACCTGAAAGTTCAATCGGGGAAGACCATCGCTCTGGTTGGTTCCAGTGGCTGTGGCAAAAGTACTGCTATTCAGCTGCTACAGAGATTCTATGATCCAGTCCAAGGAGAGGTTAGTTTGCATGAACTGTCGATATTCCTGGCTACTAGGATGAAGATTAATTTCCTGACTAGATTACACCTATACTTTAAAAGGACATTACACAAAATTGGATTCTTAAAAGAACAAAAGATACGTAGCATCCAACGAAATTCTGAAACTGATTTTTCATTACTTGTATGCCATGATGATGAGAATATTGTAAAAACCTAGATAGGACTTTACTGATATTAAGGGAAGTCAAAATTTGGATTTAAATATTTGAGGATATTGTTATGCTATACAAAGCACACAGGATCTTTTCAGGGAGAAAAGGCAAATACGCTGCATTTATTGAAAATACAACAGTTAGCATATGCTTTTTAGACACACACACACACACACACACACACACACACACACACACACACACA
>NW_020664435.1:18981968-19014379 GCF_002925995.2 Terrapene triunguis | reverse complement strand
TCTTACAGAAACCTTCAAAGGTATAGAGACAGCAGTATTTTATATTCAGCAGAATACATTGTAAATCAAGCCTTGCTAAATCTTATAACTAAAACAATTCACATTGGGGCTTTAGGCCCTCAACATTCCTCTAATCTCCTTAACATAGATACAATACAAGATCCTGTCTCTTACATACTAAAACCTTAAAACAAAGAAATGTATATTTAACTAGTGTCTAATTTGTAATACATATAGGAAACCATAGTAGACATTATAACTTATCCTAAAACAAAAGGGTGACCATAATCAATCATAAGGATTGTTCTGGTCTGTCATTCCTTTCTGCTATTCAAAAAGGGTGGCTGGCAGGATGAAATCAAATCATACATTAATTCTCAAAGTACAATTATAAAACACTGCTCCGACAATATCCTTTTTGTTTATCCTGCTCCTTCCATTCTTCTAATCTGAGGTGATCGTGAAGATATATTTTTAATTTTTCCTGGTCATTTTGTTTAAATGTTATTGCTTTATTCCATGAGAGAAGCTGCTAAACAAATACCAAAGTCAATTATTATATCATTAAAATAATTAGTTGTTATAATGGTAAAATAATAAACATAATACATTTCCTCAAACTCTTCATTTATGCCTTTCCACTCAGATTACCTTAGATGGACGAGATATTCGGACACTTAATATAAAGTGGCTAAGAGAACATATTGGCCTTGTAAGCCAGGAGCCTATTTTGTTTGCTACAACAATAGCTGAGAACATTTGCTGTGGCAGAGAGGGTATTACTGATTATGAAATTGAGAAAGCAGCTAAAGAAGCCAATGCTTTTGATTTTATATCCAGACTACCTGATGTGAGTTCATGTACTTTTGAGCACCTTATAACTATGACGGATTCTTTGGTCGGTCGGTCGGTCTCTCTCTCTCTCTCTCTCTCTCTCTCTCAGTTCTTCTGAATTTTTGTGGCCCAAATTCTCTGCTGGTGCAAATAGACTGTGCTTCACTAGTTTTTCACTAATGTTTTGTCATTTATTCCAATTGACAATTTGGCCCACAATGTTCTTAATTTACAATACTAACTGTATGTTACGTGGCAACATTTTTTAATAGGGTGGATAAGGAATTTCTATGGACAATGAGAGTTTTTTTTTTTAACAAAAACACTGAATGTAATTGGCCAAGACAGTTCTTTTAGAAGTAATTATTCTTAAAGCGTTTATTGGAGTATCCATCATAAAACTTTTAAGAGGGAATTTCTGTTTGTGATGGTAACAATATGATGGGAGTGGGGGTGTAAAAAGATTTCAACTGACCCCTTCTGCAATCTCTATGCTCCTCTTGTTTTCTCAGAAATTTAACACCATGGTGGGGGAAAGGGGAGCTCAGTTGAGCGGAGGGCAGAAACAGCGAATTGCTATTGCCCGTGCCCTGGCAAGGAATCCCAGGATTCTGCTGCTGGATGAAGCCACGTCTGCTCTGGACACTCAGAGTGAATCTATTGTGCAAGCAGCTCTTGATAAGGTAGGAATCCTATCGCTGGAGTTATCAATCAATCAATCAATCAATATTAAGAAGCACAACAACCATATGGCAAGCTTGACATTAAAGGCTATAGCATGCCATCCGTTTTTAAGCACAGCTCTCCACTGGTTTCAAGGAGGGCATTGAAATCAATAGGGATGCATGCTCAAATTTTGGTGTCAGGCTATGACCCTGTAATATTTAATCAAAACTCCATTAAGCAATCTCGGGTTGCCACCCCTGAAGCCCCTCCCCCTCTTCCACCTCTTTCCCAGAGGCCCTGCCTCCATCACTCGCTCCTCTCCCCCCCCCCCCCCCCCCATTGCTCGCTGTACCATCTCAAGGAGCTTGCCTGCAGGTAGGAGGTGGCCCGGCTGCACAGAGGCTGGTACGCATTAATGACCTGGCACTCTCCCTGCCCTGCGGTAACTGAGCTTTTGGTTCAGGTGCCATAGGGTTGCCAAGTTACCAAAAGCTGGGCACCTGGAAACCCTAAATCGCACTTGGACACAGAAGCCAAAAGCCAGACTGTCCAGATAAAATCCAGACAGGTGGTAACCCTAAAGCAATCACAGGCTCTGTTTCTGTTAGTGTCATTCCTGATTGCCAGGATATTTTCATGTGGACAGAAGTCGTCTTCTTTAATGCTGGCCTCCACCACATCCAGTCTCACATCACAATTGCTTGCCTGGTGGTAAACTGTGAATGTGGCATCAGGAATTTAACTCCTACATTATCAAAGCAAGGTGCCAGCATTGTATGGATTTCTACAGGGAAATAATAAAAATACATTGTGCTTATCCAGCACTGTGTCTTCTCCAATCACTAAACAGATGTTTTAATAATCTTCATAACACTGCTGGGACTTAGGAATTATTTTCTCCATTTTGCAAATGAGGAAACTGAGGCACGGACAGGTCAAGTGGACACACGGTGAGTCGGCGACAGAATCTGGAGCTTTGCCTGAGTGAGGCCTACAGGACTGGGCTGCAGCACTGCTTTAAGTTTCTGATGTGTATTTGTATATAACCAGTGGTGTATCCTAAAAATAAGCTCTCTAAAAAAGCCAGCCTCCCACTAGTACTCAGTAATAGTAAACACAGAATAGCATAAGTTCTATGCATGGCTCAAGGGCACTATATGGCCCCCAGCATTTATCTGCAATAAATTTTAAGTCTATGGGCTTAAATTCTGCCTTCACTTATACCCATCTGACCACACTGATATCCGTTAGGTTTGCAACCCTCCAGGATTGGCTTGGAGTCTCCCAGAATCGGCATCGATCTCCCAGTGACCATTGGAAGCAATCCAGGAGATTTTAATGGGATATTTTAAGAAAATGACATTGTCGTGTTGGGGAAAAAAAATCTCCTGGAATAGCTTCAGTCAGAGTTGGCAACCCTAATATCAGCGGTAGTACACGGTGTAATTGAGGGTAGTATTTGGGTGCTGAGCCCTTATATTCTGCATAGATAATATCATTATTTATACTGAATTACACACACACACACTACATGAAAAGAACATGAAGATTCCAAAGTCAAGCACTCAAAATTTAGGGAATGACCGAATTAAAGTTGCTTGGTCAGCATTAATAAACCCTTGTGTGTCTGCATTAGGGGACAGTCTTCGGTTACATGATCACTGTAGCAGGATGGACACCCGCTCGTGCCCTGAGGGGCTTAAAACAGCCCTAGGAAAGGGCTGTGGGAGGAGAAAGCAGCCACTGGGCTGATTGGGGGGGGGGGGGGGGCAGAGATGCAGCCACGCCCCAAACAGAGCCCAGCTGACCCCTATAAGAGGCTGCGAGCGAGGAGCCCAGGCAGTCTCTCTCTGCCTTCAGAGAGAGAAGGGCCTGGCTGCTGGGAAGCTCATGGTGCCTAGAGTGAGGCAGGGCTGGGGAAAGGCCAGAGGGACTGGGGAGCTCAAAGCTGGCAACTCCCCAGGCTGCAGGGCATTATCCAAGGCCCCATAGAGGCACTGGGCTGCAGAGAGAGGCAGCAGGTGCAGACCCAACCTTGCCTATGATGAGTGGCTTACACTGCAGTCTGCCCCAGGGCGCAGGGGCTAGTTGGTGACTGGCAGTAGCCTACAACTGAGGAGAAGTAGGGATAGGGGATGGGGGTTCCCCGTGGAGGGGAGACCCAGAGAGAGAGAGAAAGATGAAAGGGGCACTGGAGTCCAGGGAGGGACATGGAGCCAAACGGCAGCAGGACACCGGCCAGCAGAGGGTGCTCGAGAGGCTGGATGAGCTAATTGCCAGAAGAGACAGCATGAGGCGCTGCAGGGGTGAGTCCCATTGCTACAATCACATACTATTTCTTCCACAGGGCCCCTGCTTCATTCTGTGCACAGGATGGTGCTATTCAACATTCAGTGCTAGTCAATATTTCTTTTTATCCTCAGCATTCAATGTATGCCCCCATGCCATTCAAACCCTGCTCTGAAAGCAAAATTATTAACTTCCTCATGGGCTTTTCTATACCTCTCATCACTCTAGTATCTGAAAAATTCATTAGTGTTTATGAAGCAATCTTCACAACACCCCCGACAGGTAGGGTGGTAGTAATACTCCTATATTACAGACGGGGAACTGAAGCACAGAGATGTTAATGTTGAAAGTGCATACTACTTTTGGGTGCATGATCTGCGATGCCCAGGACTCAATATTTCAGAGAATTGTGCATTATACAGCGCTATATATTTTAAAAACACATTGACTTCAGTTGCAGCTGTGAATGCTCAGCACAGAGACAGGGATAGAATCCAATTCTCTAGGGCAATAATCAGCTGCTACAACAATAATGAGACCATCCTTTTTTTTCCTGCAATCCCCTGCCTCATTCACTAAATGCTTTCTGCAGCAAATAAGGCGGGTTTCCTGCAGACAAGAGCATCCTTTACTGCATAACTTTGATTCCTTCCATAATCACTGTTCATTCTGCTCTCCCTACTCTTGTTTCCTGTGCCTGGAGCCACAACTCCCCCTGACTATAGGGAGGAGAAATTGCAGGCAAAGTCCTGCTCAGGCCCCACAGTCCTGGACTGGAACATGCTTAGTCTCTCTGTGGGGATGGCGCATGTGCACTCCTGTCATACAATGCAGCGAGCTCAGACTGTCTCTTTGGGGAATTTAGCTGTTGAGCTCTAAGTCTCTACTGAACACATGCAAATTGAGATTTTCAGAGCCTCATAACTCGGCCACATTTGGACAGATTTTCATGGGAATGGTAAAAGGCACATCCCTGATAACCAGTGAGACATGCCCATCTCCTCCAAATTTCAAGTCCCTGCTCTCGAGCATTTAGGTGATAAAGCTTCTCAATTAAACAGTTATAAGAATTTTTTTAATATGTGCAAAACAACATTATTTTTTCTCTAACCTCATTCTGAGAAACCATTGAACCATTTTTGCTGAAATTAAAAAAAAAAAAAAAAAAAAAAAAGAAGGCGGAGGCATTTACCAGCATGGAAAGTTTCAGCCCAAATAATTAAATCTTGGCAAAGTTATAAGCATCTTACAATTGGAAGTGTCAGGCAACCTTAGCTATAGGAATTAGTACTTGCATAGTAGCCTATAAAATTAATCCACTTTTCCCTGTCATTATTATAAATGTGAATTTTGTAATCAGAAGTGTCCTTTGGCTGTTAAATCAGACAGTATGCATGGAAATAATGATCAGCTATTAAGGGTCAGAAGGTCTTTTACGCTTGTATTTTCCACACTATTGCTGTGCTGTTAGGTAGAGATATTTTTTTTACCACATTTTAAAGTAAATCTCTCGGGTTTTTTTCCCCCGGTAAGGCTAGGACTGGACGTACCACCATTGTGATAGCTCACCGGCTCTCCACAATCCGGACAGCTGACATTATTGCTGGATTTCACAACGGTGGTGTTGTTGAACAGGGAACACACAATGAACTCATGACACAGAAGGGTGTCTACTCTTCTCTTGTGATGCAGCAGGTAATGAGATGTGATCGAGCACTCCTGACTAAATGCTTCAGATGTACTGGCCATCTCTCTACTCCAGAAAATTATCTGTATATCTCACTCACAGGTGCTGATTTTTGTATTCGCTGGTGGGTACCCTTCCTGTGTGACCTGTGGGCAGGGACTCGGGGAAGGGGGGGGAGAGAGGGAGAGGGGGAGGCTGAGCAGGGTAGAGTGCGGGTGGGGCCTTAGGGAGGAAGAGGCCAATCAAGGGAGGGGCCCTGGGGTGGAGTGGTGGGAGGGGCCTTGGGGCGGGGCCACAGCCCAGGGGCCCACAAAACATTATCCAGCCATGGGAGAGCTGAACACCCCCTATTTTTTTGGGTGGGTGCTTGAGCCACGGAGCACCCACAGTGTCGGCGCCTATGATCTCACTGATACTATTGCTGACACATGCAGGTTCTGCACTCAAACAGCTGGGCCATTTTCGCTTTGCAGTTTCTGCATGTTTTCTAGTTGAGTGAAACTTGATCATCCAATCTTCTTTATGAGTTGGAAGTGGTTGTTTTTCACCGGTAGCAGTGCTTCATATTTACCCAAAGTAATGAGTCAAAACATAACTGAGCAGAAGAGGTGGATGACCTCATAGAGCTGTTAGATCCCAGATTTGACTGACCTATATAGATAGCGGGGGGGGGGGGGGGGGGGGGAGACATACAGAGCCAAATTCTCTGCTGGTTTAAGTTGCAACTGCACCAACTTATCCTGGCAGAGAACTTGGCCTATACAAATTACAATGTGAAAGTGACCACGAAACCAGTGTTTTTTTGTTTGTTTCCATACCAAGTATACTGTTCCTTCCCCTTGCTGCAAAGTGTCTTGTGACGGTGTATCACTGTTCTTTGCTTGTCACTAGGGTCATGGTGGAAACACTCAAAATGGGATGTCAGAAGATGAAGACTATGAGGAAGAGGATCTAGATGATCTCAGGATGGAGAACCTAACTGATGTTGGTGGTTTTGAAGAACCAGGAATCATTGAGATGGGAAGCCTTCCTAAGGGATCCAGAAGGCATAAAAGCAGAAAGACCTCTTCTAAGAAAAAGTCGTCTGAAAAGAAGAAGAAAACAAAGGAGAAAGAGGTTAGTGTTAAAATTTAGTTTAATCCTAAAGTTTAGTGATAGCTTGTGAGAATAGGAACAAAGGTGATTCTGTTCTTTTTCAAAAGGCCTTAAGCCATGTCACCTTTGCTATGATCCTGTCATATGCATCATTGACCTGGGTGAATACTTGAATTGGGAATCTTCAGGGAGAACACAGGTCTAAATAAATCAGTCTGACCTCTTGAGACCAAATTAACCTGATACACAATATGGTGTTAAGGAGCTTTATGCTTGTTATCTTTTTATTAAGATGTTCAAACAAGTTCTCAACCTCTTGTCAAACTTCATAAGATTACGGTGTTAAGGCCACTGTCCTGGCCAAGTTCCTACTCAAGTAATTAAATTATACCTACTTACACAGACATGACATTTTACCAGTGGATGACACGATCCTTGTGATATGTATACCAGTTTTTAAAGCACTTTGGGATGAAAGGTGCTATATAAATGGAAATTATCAAAATTAATAATAGTGTTGGTCACATACTAAACAGAGAAAATGTTCAAAACTCTATTTTGAAATGCAGCCTAAATTAAAATGATAGAAAAGGTTTACCTTTTTCTCCAACCACCTCTCTCTCTGTTTCAATTGGGCCAGCTCCTGAGGTCCTTACTCTATTTTTATTCAGACAAAATTCCCCTTCATGTTAAGGTATTTTGCCTGAGTTAGAACTGAATAAAAACCAGGTAAGGGCTTCAGGTTTTAGGCCCTGCTTCAATGGACTCATTGAAGTCAATTAAAAGAATTTCAGTGGTCCCTGGATTAGACCTTGGCCATGGGGCCAAGCAAGGACTTTATTCACATCCTTGAATGAGGCTGGTTGTAGAAGACCTACAGAACATTTTTCAATCATCTGCCAGTGCAAAGAGCTAGAATATAAATTTAGGGTGAAATCCTGCTGACACTGAAATCAGTGGGAGTTTTGCTGGGATTTCTCCTATAATGTTTTTGATTAGTGAATACAATTTCAGAATCCATAACGTACCTAACCTTGCCAGATGTTTCTGTTTGTTTCTCAACCTTTCTCAGCTCAGACCCTATTTGTAATGGTCTGTTATGACCCAGAGACTTCCTGAGACACTCCTAGACTCAATACTCCTCCTTCCACCCCCTTTGCAGGGATCCGTCAGGGGCTTGGTGGGCCTCAGAGCTAAGATTCCAAATGTTCTAGCCAGATGTAAATAGCTGGGGAACTCCCCCCACCAGCAACTGGGGGGAGGGGTGGTAAACCAAGACACCCCCTCCACACAACCCTCCCACACACACAGCCCATGGGTGGGGAGAATAAGGGGTGGAGAGGAATAAGGGCTGAAGGTAAAATGGAGAGACTGGGATTCTGGGGATGTAATGAGGAAGAAGTTGGAAGGTCTGGGGAAGGAAATGGGGGCAGAGGGGTGTGGAGGTGCAGTTGGGGGCTGGGGGAAGGATATGGAGGCAGACAGGTCTAGGGGAGGGGTGGCAAACTGATAGCTCCCCAAAAACCACAGACATGTCATGCAGCCCCTGGAGAGAAGAGGGTAAAAGAGTGGGGGGATTTGGGGTACAAGGGTTACAGTGAGAGGTTGAGGGAAGGAGGTGAGGGGGCTGGGAGCCAGGATAGATGGTATGACAGAGGGAGGATCACTTGGCTGTGGGGGAAGGCTACATCATGGGGTCCAAAATGGGGTGCAGGACAAGGGTTATGGAAGAGGGAGTGTTGCCCAGCTGTGAGGTGGGGGTTACATCAGGGAGCCAGTGTTTACCAGAGATTGGGATACCAGCTGCTCTCCCAGCTCCTGTCCCGCAGGGCTAGCTGGGCTTGGCTCCTTATTCCAGGTGTTGCAACCTCAGAAGTTGCAGCACTGCTCAGGTTTGGCCTGGCCCCCCTGATGAGGGGGCCAACCAGGCCAAATTTGTGTGAGTGGCGTTGCGACCACATGCACCTGGTCACAAAGCCAGAGAGGGGAGCTGAGCCCATCCAGCCCTGTGATCCTTTAACACGTTCAGATGACCCGATTTTGGGTCGCAACCCACCAGTGAAGAAACCCTGCTCTAGGAGCTCTTTTTTTATTATAGTACAGTCTACTGGTAGAACACGATGCAAACAATAAGCACTGTATGCATTCTTACAATGTATCGCCCAGAAGTCCAGAACACACTTTTTATCTATTCATAACCGTTGCATTTGGGCCTTGTCAGAGGAAATAAATGGCAAGATACATGGCTTCAGAATTCATACTGTTTGCAGTAAAGTGAAGAAATCAGATGGGAAGACATGCAATTTTTGATGTCACAAAGTTCAGCAGGCTTGTGTGGTTGAAGTGTGGGCAGGCTTTTCCAGTCTCTGAAACACGGGCAAAGATAACCAGGCAAGGCCATCGCAACTGGCTGAAAACCTCATCTAATAATTTGTACCAGTTCCTATGTTTTCATTTCATTTTCGACAACTTCCTCAACAGATGTATGGACATTTTGAATAGTTCAGTGAAGCTGAACTGAGCTGCCATGTATTTTTCAAGGGAGATGAAGCCTAAATCACTGTTTCATATGCCTTTTCCATGCATCTGGTAATGATAGTCTGTTTTGTCTTTTACAAAATACAGACTAACTGACATAAGTAGACTCAATTGTATTACTGCCAACCCACTAGCATTTAGCAGAGGCTGAACTAGACTGATCTCTTTGTGCTCTGAACAGTGAGACTTTTAGGTCGTTATAATGATTCATGTGTTAAAGTTGCAATCCACGGTCATTGACCCTATTTGATATTTCACTGAACTATATAGACCCCATCCCACCCACCCCCCAGGTAACCTTTTGTTAAATTTATGCCTGCAGATTTTTTTGACTTGCAATTGCAGTTTTAAGACCTTAAACTACAGAGCGGCAAATCTTCAATATGTTTGCTCATTCAGTGTGTACGTTGGAGGCTGGGGCGAATTATCTGTGAACAGTTGCTAGGACAGTTTACTGATTTACCCCCTAGCTGAGGAAATTGTCATGTTCCACAACTTTCAGGGAACAGTTGAATTTTATCTCTTATGTAGGAGGAAAATCTCCCGGCTGTGCCTTATTCCAGAATTCTGGCTCTGAACAAACCTGAGTGGCTGCATATATTCTTTGGCGTGATTGCTGCTGCCTTCTCTGGTGGCATCTACCCTGCATTTTCTGTTCTATATGGAAAAATCATTGGGGTAAGTTCAGAACTGTATGGTAAACTAACGAACCAGGCACAAATGCAGAACTTTAAATCCTGCCTGACCCTCCAGCTAGTCGTCTCTAATGATGCTTTAGAGCCGCCTCCGACTCCCACTGTCACTGGACTCTACAAGTTTTTCCATTGACTTCAGTAGGAACTTGATCAAGCCCTTGATCTCCTCTCCCCACTTGAGACTTGTTGCCTATTTTCCAGCCCTGTATTTGGAATGACTTCACCTTTCCAGTGAAGCAAATCACGTTCCCTTATCAAACTCAGTTTTCATTTACCACTCTCCACTGTTGTGCAGATTCTCTGCCTTGTACCTGACCCTACTCTTTGCATTGTACCCATTCTCTTCGAACAGTAAACTTCTTCAAGGTACCTTGCATTCCAACATGTTTGTAAGTACCAGGGACATCCATGGGACTGTCTGAATAATTAACCCCTTGATTCCTGAATCATTGCAGGAAAGAAATGGAGTCTTCCTTTGGATTCCAGTCTATGATTGTTGGAAGCTGCTGGGAGTTGGAGCAGCAGCCAGGGAGGATGGTTGGAGAAAGATGTTGAAGGAATCTTTTATATTCAGGCAAGAGAAGAGGGGTGTTGTAGTCAGCTGGAGGGGAGGTGAATGGTCTGACGGAGTGACAGCATTCAGTGGAAGGCAGATAAGAGCTGGTGAAGTGGCAGCCTGGAGGCAGGGTTTAGTGGAACTGCAGCTCACAGGCAAATGAGGAGAGGGTCTGGTGGAGAAGGAGCAGCTGATGAGAGGCAGGTCAGCTGGGAGAGGTGGAGTGACCTCCTAGCCAGCAGCAGAAAGCTGAAAGGTGGCAGAGTTCAGGTGCCGGGGAAGAGCTGAGAGACGGTGAAGTTCAATAGTTTCTACAGTGTTTCTTGTGCTATTGTAACTGGTGGTCACTTTGTGCTTTTCTTACATAGGCTTTTCAAGAAACAGATCCTGAAAAAAGGAGCAAAACCACCACATTGCTTTCTCTAATGTTTCTTGTACTGGCAGTGATCAGCTTAGTAACACACATAATCCAGGTAAACGTCACTACATTGAAAAGTCTAAGCTGAGTATCTGGTCACATACATTGTGGTCAAGATTTTCAGATCTCCTTGAGAGGCTATGTCGGGGACATAATGCAACTTTGTATGCACTACGTTTCTTAAAAATTGTTCCAGAGCCAAGCCACTGAATGACTCAAGTGGCTGGTATGGAATACAGAGCCTTACCCTTCCCGATTGCCAGTTACAAAGCAGCCCAGGGCAGCAATGTCTGAAAGGTGCTGCTGACCGTTCTGTGCCCTAGGGGGAATGCGTTTGGGCACAGCCCAGTTCCACTACATTGGTGTGTACGTTACAAAAAACACCGGCCCAGTCGGCACTGTTAGATAGCAGAGTGAGTAGTGAGGCTAAGGAATGAGTAAGAAGGGAAGGTGACTCCACTGCTGACCTCTGCAGCTGGCTGCGAAAGCGTGTGGGGGGGCAGTATGAGGAAACTTCAGTTTCCAGGAATGTGTGTGGTACCTTTCACCAGATTTAAACTAACATGTGAAACTATATCTCAAAACACTGTGTAAACTGTGTGGCTGAGTGGTTGAAATATCATCATATTTACAGCAGGTTGTTCTAAATATGACTGTACAGCCCAGCACATACAGTTCAACTGTTTTATTTCCCATTCTGCCTTCTCAGGGATTCATGTTTGGAAATTCTGGAGAAGTTCTGACCAAGAGATTGCGATCTTTGTCATTCAAAGCATTGCTTCAGCAGGTATGGGCCACGTTTCTGGGTCAGAGCGATAGGCAGCAAATATGCAGCACTCCTGCCATGTGAGCCAGATGGCTTTTGTGGGCTGATGTTTGTATAACACCATCAAAATTCCTGGTTCCCTGCAGCCTGTGTAGAGCCTCCCTCCAATACAGCTTCAAGAGAACCCATCCTTTTAGTGAAACTTTAACAATGCACAAGCGGCAAGTCTCTGAGCACACGTGCAAAACAAAATAAAGCAAAAGCATGTACAGATTAACTCAGTGCTGCTAGGAGAGCTGTCTAATTTTGATGCCATCTCTTTCAATATCGACCATACTGAAGAGTGTATAAAACATGCATGTATCTGAATGCATTGGTATATTTGCAAAGATTAACAAAACAGAAGTTAAATCTCTCTCTCACCCTGATGGTCATGATATAAATGTTTAGATAAATAGGGTTAGGTCTGTTTGCATCAAACTCCATAGCAAACGGACCATATCATAACAGGTATAGGATCTCAAAGCATTATCTTTGCTCTCTAGAGTGGTTTCTTTTGTCAAGATGACCAGCTGGATCAGGAATGATTTACAATAATACTGTTGCAACATGACTGCCCTTGTATACTCCCTGCTGATAGATCCCTGGGAAAGGACACACCTCTATTTGTTCCTTGCAGAGGATTCTCTGTGGGTGAACGATTAGGCACCCTGCACACCCATTGGTAGCGCTTGGTATCACAGGGTTCTACATATGCACAGGAGCATTCTAAGAGGATAGGGGAGGAGAGGGAAAATTACAAAAAAAACCCCCAAATCTCTCCTTTTCCATTACCTTTAAGGATAATAAAGCTGATTCTCCTCCCACATGCACCCATATAGATCAGGAATAGCTCTACAGAAGTCAGTGTAATATAAAAGGTGTAGGAGAGGAGCACTGTGCCTATCAGATGTTGGGATGAGCATGGAAGGCACTCTCATTATGGTGCAAAAAGGAGTTCTTGTGCCACAAGTACTCCTTGTTCTTTTTGCTGATACAGATTCACACGGCTACCACTCTGAAACCTGTCATTATGGTGCCTGACACGTACTTGACTCTAAATTCTAAAATCTTTGAAGTTGTTAGCACCTGGATTGTTAACAGTTTAATGTTCCGAGGGTAAGAATAGTTTGTTAAGATAGTTTTCAGTTTATCTGACAAATGTTATTCATCACAAAAGAAGAGTAAGTAGCTTAGTGCTTATGTTGGCTCTCTCTCTTCCCCACACACACGTGCTAGTCAAGCTTTAAATGTCCATACATTGTACTAATGACCCTGACAAGTCTGAGTTACGATAAGAACATTTCATTTGCAAAAGCAAAAATAACTGAACCATCTATTCCCTTGCAGGAGATTGGGTGGTACGACGATCCTAAAAATGCCATAGGGGTTTTGTTAACCAGACTAGCTACGGATGCTTCACAAGTCAAAGGGGTATGTTTGTTTTTGTTTATATGTTTTGCTCACAAATGTGAATTGCAGTGTTGGCAAGGGACGATGAAGTTATTTTGGAAAACGATTTGGTAAATCTACTCTAGAGACTGGCTGACACATTTAAATACCACACTATCAACGTCTCGGAAACAGTTTCACTAGTCCCAATTTATGACGATTCTAAAGCTTCAGCAGATGTTCGTACACCTTCCATTTCCTTGCTGTAAGCGGCTAAGTAAACACCTTAGTAACTCTAAAAGTAAGCCATGTCCAAGGGCCAGTGTAAGCACTTCTGCACCACTTAAACTGCCTGATGGAGCAAAGTCTTCAGTGTATGAAGTGGCCCTAAAGCCCCACTTCGGTTGCTTGGAGGGGCTGTAGTATGGGAGAATTGCATTGCAGCCAATGCCCTGGCCTCATGTTGACATGGGTACATTTCTTCTTCCCAGCTCTGTCCACTGCATTTCATACACAGAAAGCCGGTTTATGTGGGCTTTATGGGGTGAAGTGAGTTGTCATTAATACAGAGTATCAGTGACGGCAGAAGCACGAGAGACTGTGTGACTTGGGGGAGTGGTGTAGGATAGGACCCACTGAAAATCCTGCAGGTAAGTGGCAAATTCTGCAGAATTTGCCAATCTCCCCTTTCCTTCCCACCACGACTCCATCAAAAAAATTCTGACGCATCAGCCATTCTTTTTAAAATAAATTCACTGATTAGCAAAGAGTAATAAGTTTCCTTATTTATTCAATAGTTTAAAATAAAATTAAATTTCTACTTCACTTGTCTTAACAAAATAAAAAAAAATGCTTCCTCGACTCCCGGATTCACTAGACTGACTAGATCCTCAGACTCACTAGATTTCATACTCCCTCCCATCTCCTCTTTACTGGCCAGCACAGGGTGGGAATCAATCAAATATTTGACCAAACGTACAATTACTTGAATCTTTAAAAACTGCAACTTAATTCTTGAGGATAAGGTCCATCATCCCAGCTGTCAAGGTAAAACAGGTGCATGGGATCCAAACGATAAAAAAGCTTAATAGATCAAAATGAACATCAGAACATTGCATTCTCCGGAGCAGTGGTTCTCAATCAGCTGCGAGCAGGTTTCAGGGGGTCCGCAAAGCAGGGCCAGCATTAGACTCGCTGGGGCCAAGAGCAGAAAGTCAAGGCCCTACCTCATGGGGCTGAAGCCCAAGGCCCTGAGCCGCACCACATGGGGATGAAGCCAAAGCCTGAACAATGTAGCTTCGTGGGGGGCCCTGTGACATGGATCCCCAGTAATTGCCCTGCTTGCTACCCCATAATGCTGGCCCTGGCTTTTATATGCAGAAAACCAGTTATTGCGGCACAGATGGGCCATTAAGTTTTTATAGCATGTTGGGGGGGGGGGGGGACCTCAGAAAGAAAAGGGGTGAGAGCCCCTGCTCCGGAGAACAAAGAAATATCAGTGAGTGAGAGACAAGGTGGGTGAGGTAATATCTAGTATTGTACAAACTTCTGTTGGTGAGAGAGGCAAGCGTTCGAGCTTACACAGAGCTCTTTAGGTCTTCTTCACCAAGAGAAACTGGGCCAATAAAAGATATTACCTCACCTACCTTGTATCTCTAATCACCTGGAACCAACACGGCTACTGCTAAGTAACTAAGTATGTTGTGCTAGCTGAAGTCTCAAAGTGATCTTTATGTATAAGCCCCTAGAGTATATGGCAAGAATTCATCTTGGCATTGGTTTGGTTTTATAATTTTATTGAACACAAGTCTCTTGAGAGCAGGAAAGCCTCTGGCTAGCAAAGAAAGACTCATACTTCCCACCCAAGGTTTTCTTGGTTTGTCCACAGTGCGATATTTGAAAGATGGATTGTTTCCACAGAATTTTCCATTTCATCTGCAGGCATGAGTAGAACTGACCAACATGTTTTCAGTGAATGGTATTTTTGCTGAAATATGTATTTTTAGGGACCCCAAATCTATTCATGAATTCAGGTAAAATGTGACTAATAGTCAAAAGAGATAAGAAGGGAGATTTGATTTAAGTCTAAATGTTTTTTTGACCATTTAAACATATGCCATTTCTACTTTTGTTTTGAAATGGCATTTCATTTTCAAATTTGACCAAATAAAAAAGAGAAGAAAAACACCGCAAAATGGCCAAATCAACACAAAAAATGTGTGTGTGGTGGGGGGAGTTTTTAGTCAACCAAAATGTTTTGGTCAATTTGAAATTACTATTTTTTTTTTTTATTCGACCAAAGAATTTTTTTTTATTGTTTCAGAGCTAATTGAATCATTTCCCTCCCCCCACCCATTTTCCACTTTGGTCCCCAGCTGGAAAATCCACTATTTTCTCAGCTGAGCCATGAGTATTGTCACAGTTTACATAGATCTGGTGTGCCAATTATCACTTTTACATTTCTTGATGACATGATGTGCAGATCCTCAGGGAGAGAAGAGCTCTTTGGTGTGAACGCTCATTTCCTGCTGCTAACTCTGCTGAAAACAAAGTGCCTAATTAAAGGAACCTGCAGCTTCCATTATCTCCAGCTGATGTACAGCACCTATGAAAATCAGGCCCTAGGTGCCTTAAGCTGGGCACCCAATCACTGACATGCCCCAAATTAGAGGCTGTTGGCTCTTCATGATTTCTGTGCCTTGTTATGGCACAGGAGGACCCTGATATTTTTTGTTGAATTGAGCCCATGTGGCCACATTTTCATCAGGCTTCCTGAACCTCACCCACAGCTAGGGGTATTTGCATATGTAATTGTCCATATGGGTTTTTGCATATACAATTGTCCATTTTAAATGCACAACATTTACGATTCTTCTCCCTCTGAATATTTGATCCTGAGTGAACAATGATTTTATACATTTGATCTCTGTTTTGTGTTTCAGGATTTAACTTTGGACTCTTTTGCTTTTAATAGGCTACTGGAAGCCGACTTGGCTTGTTCACTAAGACTGCCTCTACCCTTCTGACTGCCATCATTATTGCTTTTGTATACGACTGGCGATTAACTTTGCTTATCGTGGCCTGCGTTCCTTTCATTATTGCTGCAAGTGCTATTCGACTGAGCTCTGTGGCTGGTCAGGCATCAAAAGATCAAAAAGCTTTGGAAGAGGCCGGCAGAGTAAGATCTCCAATATAAACTAAATGGATATAATGTTATATCGTTTTAAGGACAACATTGTCAGTGATGATTTTCTGCAGAAATTATTCTAAAATATATTAAATAAAACAGTGATAGAGAGACATTCTATTGTAGTGGGATGCTAGCTCCACTCTAGTTAAGGTTGAGGATGACTTTTCTTATTGCTTTAAAATCCACATAGTTACTCATATTGCCTTAACATCATTTTTTTTGCCATTGAATTTTAACACAAAGTTAAGGTTGCTTGGTGGCATGTCGTCCCCTTGGAGAACCTTGAGTTGAGCAAAACTCAAACTTCTGAACATCAGGAATTGCACAGTTAAGGTTGCTGATGCAACCTTAACTCTGCCCTCTTTCAGTAATTCCGCAGTGCTCCCTGTTAACACACATACCTTTACTCTGCCGACCCCACAGTTGCTGAAATATTCAAGCTCTTCACTTTCTTCTCTAGTCCATTCAATGTCACCCCCAGGATTCCATCTAACACTATGAAAGGACAAAAACGGGTAGGGGAAGGTTGACCATGCTAGCTTCCCTCTAGCCTCTTTCAGCTATGCCTCACTGTGCATGTACTCTCACTGGCCCGTGGCACTATAAAGATTCAGAAGGTTCCACTTCACTGTCACACTTAGCGAACTCCCCAGAAAGAATATCATACATGTACAATGTGAGAACCGCTTTACAGCCTTTTACAACTCCTGTGCCCTGATGGTACATCTCAGCTGGGAGGTGATTCCCAGGTCTCATAGACATACCCATGCTAGCTCTGCTTGAGCTAGTGCACTAAAGAGAGCAGTGTAGCCAGGACAGTGGCTTGGGCGAGCCTCACAAGTAGTATGTGCCCAGGGGGTCTGGGTGGGTTTGTACTCATGCAGGTAGCTCAAGCCACTGCTCCTGCCACCCTAGCTATGCACAGTGGGTACATCTATGCGAGCTGGGACTCGCACCTCCCAGCTTAAGTGTAGGGCTACTGTTACATGTAGGATACCATCTCAACCTACACTTTCACTTAGCCATCCTGAAAGCATTAGAATCCTTTCAAATTCCACCTCACAGCTGACAATATCCTTTATAATTAAAGCCCCGTGCCCTGTTACTGACATAACCTACACAATTCCACATAGAACTGAGACATACTTCATCCTGAAGGTACACATGCACCTCCTGCCTTTCCACACACACACACAGATCTCTTTATATCTCAGTCACAGCTCTGTCAGACATCTCCAAGTCATCCATAGATCTCGCTAACACACCTACCAAGCAGAGCTAACTACTTCCTCCACTCTTCAGTACAGCTCCATCTGCCACTGAGCACACTCACTTTGCCTGGAGTGTGCATAGATAATAAATGCTTAGATTGCTCCTTTGCCAGCTCGCTACTGAAAATACCCTTTCTAATACAGCCCCTGTGCCCTTCTAATGATATAAGGTACACAGCTCTGCACTGTACTGATGCACACAGGATCCTGAAGGTACATACCTAGCTCCTCTCTTTGTTCAGACATCGGAGGGTGGAAAACACAGAGTTCCTCCTGTCCGAAGTTCTGCTCTGCTCTCTCACATACCTCAGAGTGATCCACATGTCCTCACATCACCAACACACTTACCAAGCAGGCCCAACTACTGTCTCTACCATTTAGTGTGGGTACACCTAGCATCCTGATTGCAACTGGAGTATATGCAAATAATTCCCATTGGCTACTGCCAGCTCCACGGAACAGATGGAACATGGGGTGGGCAGCCTTTTTTTTTTCTTCTTTCTTGTCCTGTAATATTGTTAGATGGAATCCTGTGGGTGACAGTGAATGGGCTGTAAAAGGACGTGAAGAGCTTGTACATGTCAGCAGCTGCAGGATTGGCAGAGCAAAGGTATGTGTGTTAACTGGGCACTGCGGAAAGAGGGCAGAGGTAAGCTTGCATGCACAACCTTACTTCTGCATCTCCTGGTTTTCAGTAGTTTGAGTTTTGTTCCACACAGCATTCTGCAGGGGTACGACATACCTACAAGCAACCTTAACTCTGCATTTAACGGCGTTCTTTGCCATGGAATTTCCAAGGTTTTCTGTTTTTTAAAACAGGAAAAGCTCTGGTGGCGTTAGGATGTAGTGGCCATATAGGTAGTTGTACATCTAGTGTTCCACAATTAGCATTCTGAGCCAGCTGCACCCCCTGACACACACATTCATCAGCTGTGCCTCACCAGCCCTGCTTCAGCACACCTCCCCCGCCATACCTCTGACCCAGTCACTGCATTCCCCCATCCCCACTACCATACAGAGGCCTCCCTATTGCAAGCAGGGAACACCTCTCCCTGAAGTTTTCACTTCCTGTGTACTAACTTTTCTATTGCTGTCACTTCCTCCCTCCTCTCATCTGACTCACATG
This sequence comes from Terrapene triunguis, assembly GCF_002925995.2. Lineage (NCBI taxonomy): Eukaryota > Metazoa > Chordata > Testudines > Emydidae > Terrapene > Terrapene triunguis. The sequence continues at coordinate 18,995,817 of NW_020664435.1, read as the reverse complement.
CAGTGCCTGGGGTGAAGGACAGCTGTGTTCCAGTGGCATAGTGTTCTTGGTCATGTTTCAGAATGGCTAGAGGGTGGAGTTTGTAGCAGGCTGGTAGGAGAAATCACAGATAGGGTTTGTGTTCCAAAACACTGACAATTTTATGTTTTGAGAGAAAAATCCTCTGACCCCTTTCCGATAGATGTGCCCCATCTCCAAGAACAGTGCGATGTCAGAGCTTGTAATGGTTTCTGGTAGGCCATGAACTCTCCAATTAATGTGCGTCCAGTAGCTTTCCTGTAGTGTTGGGGTGCACTGACAGAGCTGGGAGGTGCAATGGGTCAGGTGCACTGGTAGAGGTGGGGTATAGGAAGGTTGGGGTACACTGGAATGGCTGGGGCTGCAGGAAAGTTGGGGTGCATGAGGGGTTGGGGTGCAAAGACAGCTGTGGGATGCAGGGAGTTAGGATGCCAAGACCAAGCTGGGGGTTGGGGTGCAGGAAGGTTGAGGTGCAGGATGGCTTGAGTTTATTGGCAAAGGGGGCACATGGGTTGCAGTGCACGGCTGGGGGTGCACTGGCAGAGCTGGGGGGTCACGTGCCTCCATCACCTGAACCGCTTATCTCCCCTACCACCTATTCCTAGTTACCCCAATCCACCCTCCCAGCAGGGTTGCCAATTCTGGTTGACCCTATTCCTGGAGGTTTCCTCACATGACACAATCTTTAAAGATTAATCTTTAATTCCTGAAAAACAACGAGGAGTCTGGTGGCTTTGTGGATACCGACTAACACAGCTACTCCTCTGATACTTTAATTCTGGGAAACTCCAGGACAATCCTGGAGGTTTGGCAAGTGGTAACCCTCATTCCAAGAAAGTTTACACATCCAATTTTCCACCCAAATGCTTTGATTGCATTTCTCCCAAAATGAAATTACCTCCTATGACTCTCATGTTGCAGCAATCTCCAGCCACTTAGTTCAAAATTCCTTTTGTCTTAGGTGGGTGTTGTAATTCATCTTCCAGTCCTTAGTATCTACCTATGAATTCTAGATCTAGAGTTCTAGCTCTAAATTTTTGGGTTTTTTTTAAACACCCACCACCTAGAAATTTTTTTTTAAAATGGCTGTTTTTAGGGCTTATATCTCCAGAACGTCTGGCTCAACAGATATCAAGTTTGGGTCACTAACCCTACCCTGCTGTCTCCTGAGGTGCACCACTATAAATTGGTGAACCTTATGGGGGTGCAAGATACGTGTAGTGATCCAAATTTGGGGTCATTTGACCAAGTGGTTCACGAGATGTTATTTCCCACCAAATAATCAGCTTTTCTAAAGGTTCGTTCTAGAAATGTTTTTTTGCCCACATCTAGAGATCAGACCATGGGTCTAATCCTGGCACAAGGGTCTCACTCACTTGAGGGTGACCTCCAGAGAATGCATGGCATCCATTAGCCCTTTGGGGGAAGCAAGATTCAGAACATTATCAGCAAAAGAGTTTGGCCATCCACTTAGGCTCTTGATAAAGGTCAAGCACTCCACAAGTTACAATGAGCACGTATGTAAAAAGAACCCCAAAGGATTTGCAGGTAGAATATGGTCAAAGCAGCTGGATAGACTGAAGAGATGCACAGTAAGTGTTTGTTTGTTCCTGAACTCCCCCAGCTAGTGACAGTTCACAGCACCCCTTTGCTGAAAACCTGGGAAAGCTTGGCTGGCATGTTGCTAAAATCTGTTACTATCAGGCTTTTATTTTGGAGGAGGGTGTAATGTCATCAAAGTATTTTTGTTTTAAAATATAGGTGTGCAAATGCTTGCTGGCAAGAGAGGAGCATTTTAGGGGATGGAGGAGTTAAGGGAATAGGGTGAGAGGGGCTTGGGGCTGCATGGAGAAGAGGGGGGATTATGGGGAGGGAGATAAATGGGAACGGGTGGTAGAGGAGGTTGGGTTTGGGGAATGGATACTGGGAAGCAGACATGAGGGTTTGTTGCAGAGGGTCTGGGGGGAATAGGGGCAGCTCCACATTCTCCCTGTCTGTCCCTTTTGTGTGTGTGCTTGAATCTCAGGGACCCCCTAGCTCTCTAGGGGAGTCTTAGCTTCTCTGTCCACCCCCTGCATGTGAGGTGGAAATTGGGGGGGCTTGCCTCTCTGGGGGTGTCTGAGCCCTGCACCTGACCCCCCTCTGTTTGCCAGGCTCTGAAGCTACCTTGCCCAGCCGTGGGGATCTATCTGCCTTCCATGCCCCCTCTCATGTGAGCCAGGGTCTGCAGTAGGCATTGCTTTCTGGAGACATCTAAGCCCCCCTCCCTACCTCCTCACATGAATTGGAATCTGGGGTGCTTTGTCCCTCTAAGGGAGTCTGGCCCCCTCTCTCTACCTCTCCCGATGTGAGCTTGGATCAGGGAAATCCGGGTGCTCTGAGTGGGAAGCTTAGAACAGGCATGCTCAGAGTATGCCCCAAGAATACACTGTTGAGAGAGGGGTGAGGAGCTGAGAATGGGCATGTCAGAAACTCTACAGTCTTGGGGAGGGGGAATGGAAAAATCCACTGGCATGAATGGAGCAGTTCATATGTCTCAGAGCTAGGTGACCAGGTGTCTCAATTTTAGAGGGACTGTCCTGATATTCGGGGCTTTCTTATATAGGTGCCTATTACTCCCCACCCCGTCCCGATTTTTCACACTTGCTGTCACCTACTCAGAGCTAGATTCTGGCTGAATTCAGGCTGGGTGTTCGCTTTCAGCTGAGAACATCTCATTGAAATGAATGGGCCATTTCACAGCTCTCTGAGACTATTATGATGCTGATGGATGTGTGGAGCACCTCTGCTCCACTGGCCTTCTAATTTTATACAGTATTACAACTGAGCACCAGCTCTGCTCTAGCTAAGGTGGGGAAGCCCTTCCTGTTTAAAGGATGACTACTAAGTATGCTAAAATCTGTGTGTTTACACAGATTGTCTTGAAATTTGCTATGTGTCATGAAAGCATAGGGTAGGGTGAGTGATCCAAAGATGGGTCATTTGAGTATGGGGTTCCCCACAGCCTCCAGGGGAAAAAAATTAAGTTCACAGATTTTAGCAACTTTGAAGTTGTAAGCTCACCCTGAGCAGGAATCTGAAAATGAAATGTAAACTTTGGTTTTAATTTGGAGAAATGGAATCTGAGCACAGCCGATAATTAAGAAGGCTCTCAAACTATGTTTGAAAAGATAATTAATTACAAGGGGTGATTGCTGTGTAAGAGTAAGTGGGAAGAAGGGGCTGTTTGGGGTCTAGAGCAAGGGATGGGGGCATAGGTGCTGACTCTGTGGGTGGAAAAAAATTGGTGGATGCTTAGCACCCACTGGCAGCCAGCTCCATCCCTTCCCCCCAGTGCCTCCCACCCACCGGTGGCCCCACCGATCAACTCCTTCCCTCTCCCTCCCAGCGCTTCCTGCCCACCACAATCTGCTGTTCCGCGGTATGCTGTGGGGAAAGGGAAAGCAGTAGGGATGAGGTCCGCTCGGGGGAGGAACTGGGTGGGAATAAGCAGGGTTGGAAGAGGCGGGATGGGGGTGGGCTTTGGGGGACTGGGTGGAGTGGGGGTGGGGCCTGGAGCTGAGCGGGGGTTTGAGCACCCCTGGGGAAAGGAGGAAGCCGGCACATGAGGAGGCGAGGGGGATTAATGAGGATGGGTGGTGGGGGAGGGAAGAAAGGTTAGGGGCTCAAATAAGGGGGAGGGTGGGGATTGGGGGAGTGTGAGGGGAGAGGATGGGGAACGTGAGGGGTGGCAGAGGAAGTTGAGGATTTGGGGGTGGGCTGTCAGCCCTGAATTCTCCCCTTCTGTGTGTGCTTGGATCTAGGGGAGCCCTGCACCTCCATGTGAGCTGGGATCTAGGGACCCTGCTCCTCTTGGAGTTTCTGAGCCTCTCACTTTGCCCCCCAATGAAGCCAGGATCAGGGGGGCTAAAAAATATGCAAATTTAAACATCTGAAATCCAGAAAATGAAAAGTGAAGATACACGTCACCCCTGTGGGAGTGCTGGCCAAAGTGTGTGGGGGAAGGGCCTGGTTTGGAGGAGGGGTGGACTGGGTGGGCCTGGCACATGGCTGCGGAAGCCTAGCAGAAGCAGGAGCAGGAGTCCCCACTGGGGGTGGGTAGTAGGAGTGTGGGGCTCACCCAGCTCAATGTGCCGCTCAGGCTGCATAACCAAGGTAGCATGCAGCCCTCCAGTGAGCTGCTGCCTGGGATATGTGTACTCAGAGCAAGGAGCAACTTCTTACCTTTTAATGGCTTCTTTAGTGCCAGCTAATGCTGCTGTGCAACAAAATGGACAGGTGGGGGAGGAGTACTTAGGAATCACATAGCAGCCTTGTTGACTTAGTAGAAAGACCACTGTGACCTTAGGAAAATAATTTAATGGTTGTGCCTCAGTTTCCCTAAGAATGATACTTAATCTCCTTTTTTTAAAAGAAAAACACTTGGAGAGCGAAAGATGAAAAGTGCTACAGATGTGCTAACTACGTAGTGGTAGGAGTAGACTCAAACATAAGAGAATACTTCATATCTGTCTTGTCTCCCGATTTAGATTTCAATGGAAGCGGTTGAAAATATAAGAACTGTGGCTTCATTAACTAGTGAAGATGCATTCTATGAGAGATATAATACAAGTTTGAATGGTCCATACAGGTAGGATTTGCTCTCAGACAATGCTGTTTTTTAAAAGCAATGAATACATATTTTCTTAATTTAAAACAACTCAAGATTTATTCATATTACATTCATTTTCAGACTGAAAATATTAAACATATAAATGATTTGAAAAGATTTTGGCAGGGTAAAATGTATTTACTCTGTTTCTTTAAAATACGTTCTTAGATGCTATTGTATTTGATGTAATATTTGTGTGAGAGAGAGAATGTAATGACCTGGTATAAAGTTTTTATTAACATGAATATGGGATATTTACTTGCTTCACAAGTACTGCAGCAGAATGAGCTTCATGGGTCAAGTGGCAAAGACTTTATACTACATAACTTCACCATATATTATGACTTTAACTACAAGTAAGGACTTGCAGGTCTTGAAATAAGGTGCATTTCTTTTTCCCCTTTGGCCTTTTCATTCACACTCTACAAGCTAACCACTGCAGGGGCTAACTTCTAATATCCAAATATGTCAGCCATTTTCCTAGTCTCCATTTTATTTAAATGAAATGATCTACCATCCATTTTGTTTCTTTCCCCTTAAATATGTTTTAAGTAAAAGTAGGGATTGAAAATTATAGTCCTCTGCCAATGACAGTTTTATGATTCAATATTCTATAAACCATCAGTATGAGAAAAAAAAATCTATATTTCATTGGAGAAATGGGATTCTCAGCTTTAGCACTTGTCTCTAGTCCTCTCAGATCATTGTATCACAATATTATGATTTGTAGAGAAACTATTTTGAAAAACATTTTAAAAATATGAGCACTAGAGATGAGTGAAAATCTGAATTTCTATCCTGTGGGAAAATCTAATATTTCAACCTCTGTTTTGCTCTGAAGTGGGACAAAATGTGAAAATATATAAAATATTTTCACGGAAAGAAAAGTTTTTTTTAGAAAAATTTCAATTTAGAAATGGCAAATCATTCCATTTTTGCATTTTTTCTCTCCAAACAAAATATTTTTATATTCCCAAATAATTGAAATATTTAATTTTCTTTTGTTTAACTGACCTGAAACTTTTTGTTTCTATCTAGTTCAACATCAAACTGCATTTCCCTGTTTTGGAACATTGCCTCTCTTATGGGCCAGGCTCCCTGGTTGGAGTATATCTCCCATGATGCAGTGTGGTCTCCCCTCTGACTGACTGGCATAATGCATTATCGGAGTCACATGGCTATGGGTGCAAAGCAGAAATATTTCAATTCAGGTCAAACCAACCCAGAATAAAATATTTTGTTACCTTTTTCCCAATGGAAATTTTCAAATATGCAGAAATTGCGTTTTCTGTTGAAAAATCATTTTGCCAGTTTCTTTGTCACAGCAAGGTCTGCACATAATTAAGGTGATCCAGTTTTACCATCCCACACAACAACATTGGTCACCATTTAAAAGTCACCACTGTACAGTGAGGTCTGTTGCTACTTTTTCCCCTCCTGTACTCAGAACAGGCAATATCTGCAGTGCTTCAGTTATGCTGTGTTGTACACATTGACTGTTCTATGATGACCACCACATTTATCCAAATTGTCCAAAAATTCAAGCATTCAAAGATCCATAAGAGACTTATCGAAATTATCAATTTGCTTTGTGTCAGATCCTTGGCCATCCATAAACATTTATTCTGGAAACCAGCATTCAAGTGTTAAAATGTTATGACTATTAAAGGGAATTTTATCATAAGGTCCTATCCAACAAACAGCTGGTTGGGATGAAGGGGTCTCATTTGCCATAAGTTCTCTCCAGAGGCACCTTCATGGAGCCCCTAGCATGCAGCTTTATTAATTATTATTTATTATTTGAGTGAGTGAGGTATAGGGTTTGCCACCCCTAATCCAAAGGTCTGACCTTCTCCCGGCCAGTCTCTGTTCTTGGCATTTCATGACAATTGTTTCCTCTAACATAAATCTTTTTTTTTTTTTTTTTTTTATCAGGGACTCTCTAACAAAAGCCCCCCTATATGGACTTACTTATGGAATAGCCCAATGTGCACACTACTTTCTCAATGCAGCAATCTTCAGATTTGGGGCATGGCTCATTGCTAATTGTTATACAAACTTTGAAAATGTATTTATGTGAGTACACATCAGTCCAAAGACAGTGATTTCAACACATGGTAGTTGTGTATAAGTCTAGTTACTAAGGCAATAGTGCAAGAGTTCCAACAGTTTAGAATCTGGTCAGGAGTTCAATTCAGGCAGAAGGGTTATTTCTGGGAGAGGAAGCTTGAAACAGGTGTGTTGGCATGTATAGAGCCTGGCTCAGTTTATTTACTATGGAGAAACTTTTACTGTTGACACTTCATTGCAGACAACGGGCTTTGTGAAATGCTTCTGCGTGGAGAAATTACATACCATTAGGGTATGTCTACACTACGAAATTAGGTCGAATTTATAGAAGCCAGTTTTATAGAAATCGGTTTTATACAGTCAATTGTGTGTGTCCCCACATAAAATGCTCTAAGTGCATTAAGTCAGCGGACCGCGTCCACAGTACTGAGGCTAGCATCGACTTCTGGAGCGTTGCACTGTGGGTAGCTATCCCACAGTTCCCGCAGTCTCCGCTGCCCATTGGAATTCTGGGTTGAGATCCCAATGCCTGATGTTGCAAAAACAGTGTCGTGGGTGGTTCTGGGTACATGTTGTCAGGCCCCGCCCTCCTCCGTCAGAGCAATGGCAGACAATCGATTTGCGCCTTTTTACCTGGGTTACCTGTGCAGACAACATACCACGGCAAGCATGGAGCCCGCTCAACTCAGCTCACCGTCACCATGTCATCTGGGTGCTGGCAGACGTGGGGCTGCATTGCTACACAGCAGCAGCTCCTTGCCTTTTGGCAGTGGATGGTGTATTACGACTGGTATCTGTCATCGTCGTATTCCTCAGTGAGTTCAATCAGAGGCACCTGGGCAGACATGTTTTGTCTCCTGGCCTATTGAACCATCTTGACGATGATGGCTAGCAGTCGTAGTACATCATTTTCTGCCAAGCATCCAGAAGATGCCAATGGCTATCAGTCATGCTGCAACGTCTGCTGCCAGCTTAAGATGTAAAAAATAGATGGACCAGATTTGTTCTGTATTCATTTGCTTCCCCCTCCCTCGGTGAAATCAATGGCCTGCTAAACCCAGGGTTTTGAGTTCAATGTTTGGGAGGGCCATTCTGTGACAGTTGTTTGTGTTTCTCCCTGATGCACAGCCACCTTTGTTGATTTTAATTTCCTGTACCTGTAAGCCATGTCGTCACTCGCCCCTCCCTCCCTCCGTCAGACAATAGTTTTGTGCCTTTTTTCAGCACAGACGCCATAGCACTGGGATCATGGAGCCCCCTCAGATCACCCCGGCAATTATGAACACCACGCGCATTGTCCTGGAGTATATGCAGAGCCAGAACACGCCAAAGCAAAACGAGGCGAGGAGGCAATTGCAGCGCGGCGACGAGAGTGATGAGGAAATTGACATGGACATAGACCTCTCACAAAGTACAGGCCCCAGCAATGTGCAAACCATGGTGTTACTGGGGCAGGTTCATGGTGTGGAATGCCGATTCTGGGCCTGGGAAACAAGCACAGACTGGTGAGACCGCATCGTGTTGCAGGTGTGGGATGATTCCCAGTGGCTGCGAAACTTTCGCATGCGTAAGGGCACTTTCATGGAACTTTGTGACTTGCTTTCCCCTGCCCTGAAGCGCCAGAATACCAGGATGAGAGCAGCCCTCACAGTTGAGAAGTGAGTGGCGATAGCCCTGTGGAAGCTTGCAACGCCAGACAGCTACCGGTCAGTCGGGAATCAATTTGGAGTGGGCAAATCTACTGTGGGGGCTGCTGTGATCCAAGTAGCCAACGCAATCAAAGACCTGCGGATATCAAGGGTAGTGACTCTGGGAAACAGGCAGGTCATAGTGGATGGCTTTGCTGCAATGGGATTCCCAAACTGTGGTGGGGCGATAGACGGAACCCATATCCCTATCTTGGCACCGAAGCACCAAGCCACCGAGTACATAAACCGCAAGGGGTACTTGTCAATGCTGCTGCAAGCCTGGTGGATCACAAAGGACGTTTCACTAACATCAACGTGGGATGGCCGGGAAAGGTACATGATGCTCGCGTCTTCAGGAACTCTGGTCTGTTTCAAAAGCTGGAGGAAGGGACTTTCTTCCCCGACCAGAAAATAACCGTTGGGGATGTTGAAATGCCTATCATTATCCTTGGGGACCCAGCCTACCCCTTAATGCCATGGCTCATGAAGCTGTACACAGGCAGCCTGGACAAGAGTCAGGACCTGTTCAACTATAGGCTGAGCAAGTGCCGAATGGTGGTGGAATGTGCATTTGGACGTTTAAAAGCGCGCTGGCGCAGTTTACTGACTCGAATAGACCTCAGCGAAGCCAATATTCCAATTGTTATTGCTGCTTGCTGTGCGCTCCACAATATCTGTGAGAGTAAGGGGGAGAAATTTATGGTGGGGTGGGAGGTTGAGGCAAATCGCCTGGCTGCTGATTACGCACAGCCAGACACCAGGGAGGTTAGAAGAGTACAGCAGGGCGCGGTGCGCATCAGAGAAGCATTGAACACGAGTTTTGTGACTGGCCAGGCTACAGTGTGAAACTTCTGTTTGTTTCTCCTTGATGAACCCTCCCACCCCCACCCCCGGTTCACTTTACTTCCCTGTAAGCTAACCACCCTCCCCTCCCCCCTTCGAGCACCGCTTGCAGAGGCAGTAAAGTCATTGTTACTTCACATTCATGCATTCTTTATTAATTCATCACACAACTACGGGGATAACTGCCAAGGTAGCCCAGGAAGGGTGGGGGAGGAGGGAAGCGCTGAGTGGGGTGGGGGAGGAGGGAAGGACAAGGATACACTGCAGTTTAAAACTTTAAAACTTTAACTCTTATTGAAGGCCAGCCATCGGGGGTGGAGTGGCTGGGTGGCCAGAGGCCCCCCCACCGTGTTCTTGGGCATCTGGGTGAGGAGGCTATGGAACTTGGGGAGGAGGGCTGTTGGTTACACAGGGGCTGTAGTGGCGGTCTCTGCTCCTGCTGACTTTCCTGCAGCTCAACCATACGCTGGAGCATTTCAGTTTGATGCTCCAGCAGCCGGAGCATCGACTCTTGCCTTCTGTCAGCAAGCTGATGCCACCTATCCTCTTCAGCCCACCACTTGCTCTCTTCAGCCTGCGATTCAGCCCGCCACCTCTCCTCTCATTCATATTGTGCTTTTTTGCACTCTGACATTGACTGCCTCCATGCATTCTGCTGTGCTCTGTCAGCGTGGGAGGACGTCTGGAGCTCCGAGAACATATCATCTCGAGTCCGCCATTTTCTTCTTCTAATCTTCACTAGCCTCTGCGAAGGAGAAACATTTGCAGCTGGTGGAGGAGAAGGGAGAGAGAGTTAAAAAAAGACATTTTAGAGAACAATGCGTACACTCTTTCACGTTAAATTTTGCTGTTCACATTACACAGCACATGTGCTTTCGTTACAAGGTCGCATTTTTCCTCTTATATTGGGGGGCCTGCCGGTTTGGTGTGAGAGATCACTCACGCAGTGCCAGGCAACAGAATTCGGCTTGCAGGCAGCGTTGGTAAGGCACAGTCTTTTGGCTTTTTTAACCTTCAAATAGCAGCGCCCTCATTTCCCATACCAAGGACCCGTTGGGTTGGCCATTTAAAATGAGTTTGCTATGTAAAAGGAGGGGCTCCGGTTTCTGAGTTAACATGCAGCACAAACCCAACTACCCACCCCCCCACACACACACACCCAATTCTCTGGGATGATCACTTCACCCCTCCCTGCCACCGCGTGGCTAACAGCGGGGAACATTTCTGTTCAGCCGAGCAGGAACAGGCACCTCTGAATGTCCCCTTAATAAAATCACCCCATTTCAACCAGGTGACCGTGAATGATATCACTCTCCTGAGGATAACAGAGAGAGATAAGGAATGGATGTTGTCTGCATGCCAGCAAACACCGGGACCATACACTGCCATGCTTTGTTATGCAATGATTCCAGACTACATGCTACTGGCCTGGCGTGGTAAAGTGTCCTACCATGGCGGACGGGATAAGGCAGCCCTCCCCAGAAACCTTTTGCAAAGGCTTTGGAAGTACATGAAGGAGAGCTTTCTGGAGATGTCCCTGGAGGATTTCCGCTGCATCCCCATACACGTTAACAGACTTTTCCAGTAGCTGTACTGGCCGCGATTGCCAGGGCAAATTAATCATTAAACACGCTTGCTTTTAAACCATGTGTAATATTTACAAAGGTACACTCACCAGAGGTCCCTTGTGTGCCCTCAGGGTCTGGGAGCACGCCTTGGGTGAGTTCAGGGGTTACTGGTTCCAGGTCCAGGGTGATAAACATATCCTGGCTGTTGGGGAAACCAGTTTCTCTGCTTCCTTGCTGTGAGCTATCTTCATTGTCTTCATCATCATCATCATAGTCTTCCGCGTACCCCGAACCCGCTTCCCTGTTGTGTGATTCTCCATTGATGGAGTCAAAGCACACGGTTGGGGTAGTGGTGGCTACACCCCCTAGAATGGCATGCAGCTCCGCGTAGAAGCGGCATGTTTGCAGCTCTGCCCCAGACCTTCCGTTTGCCTCTCTGGCTTTGTGGTAGGCTTGCCTTATCTCCTTAATTTTCACGCGGCACTGCTGTGCGTCCCTGTTATGGCCTCTGTCCTTCATGGCCTTTGAGACTTTTTCTAATATTTTGCCATTTCGTTTACTGCTACGGAGTTCAGCTAGCACTGATTCATCTCCCCATATGGCGAGCAGATCCCGTACCTCCCGTTCGGTCCATGCTGGAGTTCTTTTGCGATCCTGGGACTCCATCATGGTTACCTGTGCTGATGAGCTCTGCGTGGTCACCTGTGCTCTCCGCGCTGGGCAAACAGGAAATGAAATTCAAAAGTTCGCGGGGCTTTTCCTGTCTACCTGGTCAGTGCATCTGAGTTGAGAGCGCTGTCCAGAGCGGTCACAATGAAGCACTGTGGGATAGCTCCCGGAGCCCAATAACGTCTAATTCCGTCCACACTACCCCAAATCCGACCCGCAAAGGCTAATTTTAGCACTAATCCCCTTGTCGGAGGTGGAGTAAAGAAACCGGTTTAAAGGGCCCTTTAAGTCAAAAAAAAGGGCTTTGTCGTGTGGACGTGTCCAGGCTTAATTCAATTTAATGCTGCTAAAGTCGACCTAAACTCGTAGTGTGGACCAGGCCTAAGTCACCCCTAAAAATGTTTGTAGCTGTAAACCTCTGTTTCTAATCCTTTGTGTGTAATTTTTCTAAACCATAAAGTTTTTAAAATGTCACAGTTCTCAGATTTATAGATAGTGTTAAGTCTGTTTTAAATAAGGAAAACAATATTTGTAATTTATGAACAATAATAAAAAAGTCTCTCTTTAGATGAACTGAAAGATGTTTTTGTTTGGTTTTCAGAGCCTTCCTCTCAGTTCTATACGGTGTTATAAATGTTGGGCAGTCCAGTTCTTTGGCACCAGATTTTGGCAAAGCTAAAGTTTCTTCCCAACGAATCTTTCAGCTTTTGGATCGGAAACCCTTAATTGACAGCTATAGTGAAGAGGGTACAAAACTGGTAAGGCCATTCAGAAAGTCCTTGAAACTAACAAACCTGGTGGTACTGTATTGTCCTTAATTGTATTAATCTTGTTAAATTGCCTTTTGCAATGTCACAGAAGACAGGACCAGACAGCTAGGGTAAAATTTAACAGCAATAACTTAATAATTTTATATTTGCCCAGTGCCATTTAATACCTTTTTGCTTGAGAAATTAACAGAATACTTTTAAGTGCGGTTCTGTTTTGAAAAATGACTGGAAGAATGACATTTCATTCACCTGTTCTGTCCGTTGGCTGTATTCTGAGGCCTTGTCTACACTACCGGGGTAAGTCGACCTAAGTTACGCTACTCCAGCTATGTGAATAATGTAATTGAGTTCGATGTAGCTGAGGTCGACTTACCGCGGTGTCTTCATTGTGCTGCGTTGACGGGAGATGCTCTCCCATCGACTTACCTTACTCTTCTCGTTCCAGTGGAGTACCAGACTCGATCAGAGAGCACTCCGCTATCGACACCCGCTGAATCAATTGCAGCAATGTCGATCTCCCTGGTAGTGAAGACAAGCCCAGAGTTATAACTGCTTTCTTTAGTAATACAAGTATGTTTTCACTGCTTTTTAGGCCTGTAAACTATGCAGCTGTGGGGGAGAGCGAGTTAGAGTCTATTCCTTCTTGTGCATTATCAGCAGACTTGTTTGCTAAGTTCCAGTCGGTTACATCTGTGTAACCGACGAGTCAAGGTGGGTGAGTTAATATCTTTCATTGGACCAAATTCTGTTGGTGAGAGAGACAAGTTGTCAAGCTTACACAGAGCTCTTCTTCAGTTCTGTATAAGCTCAAAAGCTTGTCTCTCTCACCAACAGAAGTTGGTCCAATAAAAGATATTACTTCACCCACCTTGACTCTCTAATATCCTGGGACTGACACGGCTATAACAACACTGCATACAACATTTGTGTAACCTCATTCAAGTCAAAGGGGTTGCACAAGTATTAATGAGGATGTAACTTGGCCTGCAGAACCTCTTGTTCCTGGTGATTATACATGAGATGGAAAGAACCCAGCTTGTCTCTCAAAGTCCAGTGTTGACAGTTAGAAACTCATCTTTGTATTTGTAAACTGAACACATTTCATATTGTCTCTCAGTGCTTTCCATAAATGCTTTTACAAGCAGAACCAGCCTTTCAGAAACTTGAAATTGCTTTAGAATTCTAGCTTTTGGATAGTGGCCTCGATTCAGAAGAGGACTCAGGCACATACTGTAAGCATGCCAGTAATTCATGTGCACAATTTTAAGTCACATGTGCTTGACTACTTTCCTGAATCAGCTCCACATGCCCAGACTATTAATGCTCCAGGGGAAATATCTTCTTGCGGATAAAGACGTTAATTGAAAGTGAAACCACTCGGGGCCAAATCCTGATGCCAGTGAAGCAGCTGCCTTTGACTTCAATGAAGCTAAGATTTGGCCCAAAGAATTTAAACCTTGAAAGTCCAGTTCTCTAGGTGCTGTAAGAGCCCATTGTACCCACAGTGCTGGCAGGGCCGGCTCTGGCTTTTCCGCCGCCCCAGGCGGAAAAGCCTCCGGCCGCCCCCCCCCC